>NC_066575.1:2193013-2345513 GCF_024679095.1 Eriocheir sinensis | reverse complement strand
CTTTCTCCTCCTCCTTCTCCTTCCTCTCCTCCTCCTCCTCCTCCTCCTTCTCCTAAAACACACCAACTCCTGTTTTTCTTTTCTCTTTCCTTCCCTGAGAACTAATTGCCTTGTGTTTTCTTTCTTTTTTTTCTCCTTTTTTTGTTTGTTTTTTCATCTTCGTACTTTCCACATCCTCTCTCTCTCTCTCTGTCGGTTTGTTTGTTTGTTTTAATGCGTTCCATCTTTTCCTGTCGCCCCAGAGAGAGAGAGAGAGAGAGAGAGAGAGAGAGAGAGAGAGAGAGAGAGAGAGAGAGAGAGAGAGAGGATCTTGGGAATAGGAAAGTGAAACAGACAAATAAGGGAAGAAAAGAATTAAAAAGAGATGAAGGAGGAGGAACAGACATAAAAGAATAGAAGAATAAGGAAGAGAAAATGGATAAATGAGGAAGGAAGGAAAGAAGAGAAATGAAAACAACACAAGGAGATACTGATAAAGAGAAAAGAAGGAGGAGGAGGAAGAGAAGAAAAGAATGCAGGAGAATAAGAAGAGAAACAGGAAGGAAGTTGAAGAAAAAAACATTGGAGAGAAAAACAAAAGAGGAACTAAGATTATGAGGGAGGAAGAAAAGAAGAGAGAAGAGGAGGATAAAGAGAAAAGAAGGAGGAGGAGGAAGAGAAGAAAGAGAAAAAAGAAGAGAAGGAAGAAAGAAGAAGAAGAAAGATGAGAAACAAAAGAAAAAAAATTGAAAGAAAAAAGAGAAGACCAAGATTATGAGAGAGGAGAGAAGAGGAGAAGAGGAGGATAATGGGAAAAAGGAGAGGAAGAAGAAGAAAGAGAGAATAAGAAGAGAAAGAAGAAAAGAGAAGAGAAAAAAACAGAAAAAAAAAAACAAAGAGGAACTAAGATTATGAGGGAGGAAGAAGAGAAGAGAGAAGAGAAGAATAATGAAGAGGAGGAGGAGGAGGAGGAGGAGGAGGAGGAGGAGGAGGAACCGCATTGCTCAGAGAAAAACGAAATAGTCACGAAGAAGAAAATAAAACGTGTGAAGAGACGAATGAGAGAGAGAGAGAGAGAGAGAGAGAGAGAGAGAGAGAGAGAGAGAGAGAGAGAGAGAGAGAGAGAGAGAGAGAGAGAGAGAGAGAGAGAGAGAGAGATCTGGGATAGTATTTCGTCGTGATTTAATCCTTGCACCATCGTAGAGATTTATATATACTTCGCTTCCCTCTCTCTCTTTTTCGTCCAATTAAAAATGGTCGTGTTAAAATAGAAGCCCCAAAAATAGGTAATGAATAAGATGGAAACGAGTACAAAGAAAATTATGAACGAAATCAGATTAAAATTGAAAAGACCGAAATATTAACAGGAGAGAGGTTTATATATACCTCGCTTCCCTCTCTCTCTTTCGTCCAATTAAAAATGGTCGTGTTAAAATAGAAGCCCCCAAAATAGGTAACAAATAAGATGAAAACGAGTACAAAAAAAAATTATAAACGAAATCAGATTAAAATTGAAAAAACCGAAATGTTAACAGGAGAGAGGTTTATATATACCTCGCCTCTCTCTCTTTCGTCCAATTAAAAGTGGTCATGTTAAAATAGAAGCCCCAAAAATAGGTAAGGAATAAGATGAAAACGAGTACAAAAAAAATTATAAACGAAATCAGATTAAAATTGAAAAAACCGAAATGTTAACAGGAGAGAGGTTTATATGTACCTCGCCTCTCTCTCTTTCGTCCAATTAAAAGTGGTCGTGTTAAAATAGAAACACAAAAATAGGTAAGGAATAAGATGGAAACGAGTACAAAGAAAATTATGAACGAAATCAGATTAAAATTGAAAAAAACGAAATATTAACAGGAGAGAGATTTATATGTACCTCGCCTCTCTCTCTTTCGTCCAATTAAAAGTGGTCGTGTTAAAATAGAAACACAAAAAATACGTAATGAATAAGATGAAAACGAGAAGAATGAAAATTATGAACTGTCAGATTAAAATTGGGAAGATGAAAAAGCGAGGCAAAAGTTAAATGGTAAATCAGTAAGATAACGAAAAAGAATGTAATAAAGAACACTTGAGATAAAGAATGGATTAGTTGAGAGAGTTGAGAATAGGGAAACAAAATTAATGGAATACAAAAAAATAAATAAAACGGCTGATATGTGCTGACGAAATTTAGGGAGTATAATTAAAAGGATAGAGGAAGAGAAAGAAGGGAAGAAAGTAATTAAAGTAGATGAAGAGGAGGAAAAGATAAAAATTAGATGAAAGGAAAGAAAAAAAACATTAGTAACAGGTAGAGTGAAATGAAAGACAAGTATTGCGTAGGAAGCGTAAACCAGTAATGAAATCGAAATGACTAATCGTTTCCATGCATATAAAAGTGTAGAAACATGTGAAGGTAAACTTTAACGAAATAAAAAAAATATGTACAGGTGAAAAGAATCAGGAAAAGTTTGGAAAAATAAAGCAAAGTGAACGTAAGATCTAACAAAATGAAAAACATATTAGGAAAGTGTTTTATAAGAAAGTGAAACAAAGTGAAGAAAAATGTATAAATATTAACCATGGAAACGGCGGTAAGCGTGGAGAAAGGAACCTGAAAACCGAGAGAGAGAGAGAGAGAGAGAGAGAGAGAGAGAGAGAGAGAGAGAGAGAGAGAGAGAGAGAGAGAGGAGAAAGGAGAAAAGAAAAAAAAAAGAAGAGAGAGAGAGAGAGAGAGAGAGAGAGAGAGAGAGAGAGAGAGAGAGAGAGAGAGAGAGAGAGAGAGAGAGGGGCAGCCACGTAGTAATGAGTGGGGTAATCGAAGCGTAGAGAAGCTGGTGTAATTAAGGAGTGTCGTCGCGGCCTGAGTCTCACCGCGGACCCTCGTAGAGACAAGCGGGGGAGGGGTAGGGATGGGGGTGGGGGGTACGGGGCGAGATAACACGAGATGGCGATGATAACACGTTGGAAGGGGCGGGATATTTCAACCATCGCCATTTTCTTAAATAAATGATAGAGAAGACTGCTCGTTGGGAGAGAAGGGAAATCAACTTTATTTCAACTTTCTGAACTGATGATAGAGACGAGTGCACCTTTCTCCTCAGTAAATGGTAGGGAAGACGACACGTTGGAGGGGAAGGGAGGGAGAACTATCACATTCAGACATTTCTAAGTGTGGAAATAATTGAACGACGTAAACTTTAACGAAATAGAATTATGCTTTGTTTTTTTGTTTGTTTATTACAGTAGAGGAGTCAGTTCAAGGGCATAAAAAAAGGTAACAACAGGTACAGGTCAAAAGAATCGACAAAACAAGGAAAAAGACTAACGTAATCTAATGAAATGGCAAAGTTGTACAGGTGAAAAGAGTGAGGAAAAAAAAAGGGAGAAGAAATAATAGAGAAAACCAGATATATTTAGAGAGAACAAAAAAAAATTACACTTCAACGATTTATTTTTGTCTATAAACAGAAACTCAATACACAAAACAGCACGCTCGATAAACAAACAAAAAAACTTGCATTTATGAAGTTATGATCTTTAATTAAGGCAAACTAGAAAAAGAGAGAAAATGAGAAAATCAAAATGAACAAAGACGAAACTGAAGGAGAAGGAGAAGGAAGAGGAACACGATTTTTCATCTCACCCTAAAAACTGTTACTTGAAGATTTGGAAGATAACGGCGATGGGCAGAAAAGAAAACAATTGCATTTGGATGAGCGCAAACACTGAAACAGAAATGGAGATAAGATGAGATTGTGCGGATAACGACGATGGGGAGAAAAGAAAACAATTGCATTTGGATGAGCGCGAACACTGAAACAGAAATTAAGATAAGATGAGATTGTGCGAATAACGTCTCGAAGGGGAAAAAACAAAACATTCCACGACATCGCATTGCTTATTATCGCTGCTACAACGAAAGGTGCGGAAAGATTGCGATGATAACGTGCCGAGGAGTGAAGAAAATTGTAGCGGCACGAAGACTGGCGTTAAAAGAAAAACATAGGAAATAAATGACGATAACGGGAACTCAAGAAAAATGTTGAACTGTCCAAGGAAAAATTCTCCATCAAGTTATTTAAATTTATCGTGCATCTCTCTCTAAAAGATGAAAATAAAAATCACGAAGATACAATTTTGATATCTTAGTAGAAAAAAAAAGTGTCGAAATGTATAATATATAACTTATTTGGGAAAAAAATCTTGCTACGCCATAAAGCTGGTTAGAGGTCATTAACCACCCAAAAATATGGTTAGCTATTTTATGGTTAGCAAAATATCAACCCCCTCAAAAAAATGTTTAGAAAGGGAAGATAAGAAAAAAGAAAACTATATTACTCACCTTTTTTTTTCTTTTAACTGAGCGAATACAAGACGAAGAAATAAAATATCCCACTTAATATCACACATCACTGCACTGAAGTAGACCAACATGCATGAATATAAAAGGTGAAACGAATCGAAAAAACATAAAAAATCGTTAACCACAGCATATCGAAATTGATCACTGCGTTCCGCCAGACAAAAGATGAGATGCAAAAATAACATTGATACCACATAAAAAAAAAAACACCACCAGTACGCTATAGAAACCTAACAAATAATCACAGGAAACAAAAGACAAGATTAAATTAGAAAGATAACACAGAAGGAAACAATAAAAAAAAAATTTAATCTCAACGGTGAATAAGAACAGATCAATATACATGTGTAGTTCATTAGACGAGAAGCAAAAACAAACAAAAAAAAAAAAGAAAGCATTAAGTGGAGTGGGAATGTGAGAAAGTGTGGTTGGGAGAAGAGAGCTGGGAGTGGTGGGGTAGGAGGAGGTGAGGGAGGGGAGGGGGATGGGGGAGTTTGAGAGTTTGAAGTTGTGGGTGAAGATGGAATAGGGGAGAGAAGGGGAGGTTGTCTGTGCGGAGAATAAGGGGTTGGGGGAGATGAGGAGGTTATGGGGAAGCTGTGGTTAGTGGAAAGGATGGGGAGGTAAAAATTGGGGGTTGGAGGTGTGAACGGAATAGGGGAAAAAAGGGTGGGAGGTTGTCTAAGGTAAAAGTAAAGGGGATGGTGAAAGGAGAGGGGAATGGGGAAGCTGTGGACGGGGAGTGGGAATGGTGAGGGGGAGTGAAAATGGTTTGGGGGTTGGGGGTATAAACGGAATAGGGAAAAGTTGGGGAATTGCGAATAGGTAAGGAGGTGAAGATAGTGTAGTAGAAGCGAATATGTAAATAGAAAAGAGAGGAAAGGAAGATGAAGATGATGATGATGATGCTGATGCTGGGGAGATGAACGAGGAGTGAAGGAGATGAAGTTTGTAGTGATGCAGATTAGAAAGGGAAGAAAAGGAAGCTGAAGGAGAAGGAAGAAGAGGAGGAGGAGGAGGAGAGGGACGTGTGTGTAGGGGGTATAAGGAAGCGTGTCGGGGAGGGAAAGGAGGGGAGGAAAGACTAGGAAATGGGGTGTGAATTTGTAGAATGGGGGGAAGGAAGGCAGGAAGAGGGTGGTCGTTGAGGCGATGATGGAGGAGGAGGAGGAGGAGGAGGATAAGAGCGGTAATAGTGGAGGAAGAAGAGAGGAAGAGGTGGAGGAAGACTTAGATAACTAGTGAACGTGACGGAGAGAGAGAGAGAGAGAGAGAGAGAGAGAGAGAGAGAGAGAGAGAGAGAGAGAGAGAGAGAGAGAGAGAGAGAGAGAGACGAGAGACGAGAACATGCATATCAGACTCGACAGTGGAAGAGGAGAAGGAGGAGGAGGAGGAGGAAACCCTGTCAAAAGAGAAGAAAGGGAGGAGGAGGAAAAGGAAATAAAAAAGAATGGAGGGGAAAAAAAGAGGAAGGGAGATATAAGAGGCTTTTGACACCACAGAGGAGAATGAATGAAAGGGGAATAGGATGCTGAGAGAGAGAGAGAGAGAGAGAGAGAGAGAGAGAGAGAGAGAGAGAGAGAGAGAGAGAGAGAGAGAGAGAGAGAGAGAGAGAGAGAGAGAGAGAGAGAACCGTGGATTCTGAGAAGAAACCCGAATCATACAACGAGAAAATTAGATCATTGTGGTTGGCAGTAGCGATAGTAGTAGTAGTAGTGGTAGTAGTAGTAGTAGTAGTAGTAGTAGTAGTAGTAGGAAAGTAGCACATACAATAATAACAGTAATAAGTTCCGTTACAGTTCAGTTAAGAAGAAAACAGTTTGACATCCAGAGTCCAGTTTTTGCCCGACGAGAAACGAAAAGAAAAAAAGAAAGAAAATAAAGAAGAAAATAAAGACAACATCTCAACGAGGACGAACGAGCCTGGAAAGTCTGATTACTGTCTTCTTAACATTGCTTATTATTTTTATTGTTTTTTTTTTATTTTTTTATTTCGTGCAAGCAATCTTAAAGCACGTAATTATGCGTGGACCAATTAGAGCGAAAGCGAGAGAGAGAGAGAGAGAGAGAGAGAGAGAGAGAGAGAGAGAGAGAGAGAGAGAGAGAGAGAGAGAGAGAGAGAGAACGATCTTACCCTCATTTCATACCTGACTCACCTACCCCCCTACCCCCCTACTCCCCCACCTACCACCTGCCTCCCATTGAAATAAGTGGACGTGCGGGCGGGGCTCTGGGTTTTATTTTCAGGTGGGTGACGAAACTGCTCCCCACTGTATTCTTGTGAGGGGAAGGGAAGGTGGGTGACGAGTGGGTAGCGGGGAGGTGGGAGGGAACAGGGGTAAGGGGTATTGAAGGGGGTGACTAGGGAAGAGAAGGTTAAGGGGAAACTGGTGTAGAAATCTATTAAGCAGCGCTACTTAACTGGAGGCCCGAAACTCGAATACGGATCTTCTGAGTGTTGTAGCTGAACCCCAAGCTCCAGGAGTAGCAAAAAATATAAGTAAATAGCATGAAAGTCCTGCTGATGGATTCTTGCAAGTGTATTTCCTTCTCCTGAAAGAGGGATAGGGGAAAATGTGCGTACTAAGAGTAAAGGAGAGGAGGGGGTCTTTGTGAGGGGAGTTCTTTTGAGTGGAGGGAGAGGGAAGAGGGGGGCTGTGTTTGTGGGTAAGTGTATAGAAGGAGGAGGAGGAAGAAGAAGAGAATGAGTAATTTTATTTGTTTCTAATGTTATTTTTCTTTCTTCTCAGGTGAGTTGTGCGCGTGTCGAGAGGTGAGAAGTGGCAGAAAAGGTAAGAGAAGAAGAAGAAGAAGAAAAAAAAGAAGAAGAAGAAGAAGAAGAAGAAGATGAACAGAAACTAAAGAAGTAAAGAAAAAGAAAAAAAAGATGAGATTCACACACAAAAAAGTAGATAGCAGGAGTAGGAGTATGAAGAGGAGAAGGAGGAGGAGGAGGAGGAGGAAAAGGAAGAGAATAAGGGGAATATATACTACCAAAATCTCCACCACCATCACCAGTTTCACCACATCACTACCACCACCACCACCACCACTAACAACAACAACAACAACAACAATCACTGCAAAGGTCAACACACTTCCTGCCTTCACTCAGGAATATATAACTCGCAACTTAATTTATTTTCCGCCATCATTACTGTATTGTTTATGTAGTTACGTGAGGCGGATAACAGATTGCAGGGGAAAATAGGAGGAGGAGGAGGAGGAGGAGGAGGAGGAGAAGGAGGAGGAGGAGGAGGAGGAGGAGAAGGAGAAAGAGGAGGAGGAGGAGGAGGAGGAGCATTAACCGCTGTGTGGAAACTGGTCTACGGAGATGAGGAGGAGGAGGAGGAGGAGGTAAAGCAGTATGATTACGAAGAAAAGAAGTAAGTAAGAAGGAAGAGGAGAAGGAAGAGGAGGAGGAGGAGATGAAGACGCTGTGGGAGAGAATCTGAGTCATCCTCAATCTGTCCCTCCTCCTCCTCCTCCTCCTCCTTCTTCTCCTCCTCCGAAGATGAACCGCATACGTAGGTTGGCTTGGTAACGCTCTCTCTCTCTCTCTCTAAGTGAATTATTTTTTCCCCTTTTTTCCCCTCTTTCCTCCCCTCTCTGACCCTCTCTTCTGCCTCTCCGCGACCACTTGAGCGAAAAAAAGAGAAAAGGGGAAGAAAAAGGAAGAAAAAGAAGGAAACACTCGAACCATAACTCTGCCTTGATTTGTTTGTTTGTTTGTTTGTTTCCCGCATCCTTTAATCTGTTATATATTTCTTATTCTGTTACTTTTTTTCTTTTATTATTTCATTTTGTATTCCATTATATTTCTCTTCCTTTTCTTTCCTTATATTTTCTTTCTTTCCTTATAGTTCGATTTATATATTTTCCCGCATCCTTTCATCTGTTGTATATTTCTTATTCTGATACTATTTTTTCTTTCATTATTTCACTTTGTATTCCACTATATTTATCTTCCTTTTCTTTCGTACCCTTTTATTCCCCCATACATACATACATACATACATACGCATCGGTTTCTACATCTAAAATTCATAAGGTTTTCTATTTCCGAGATTTCCATGTATTCGTCAAACACACACACACACACACACACACACACACACACACACACAGAGAGAGAGAGAGAGAGAGAGAGAGAGAGAGAGAGAGAGAGAGAGAGAGAGAGAGAGAGAGAGAGAGAGAGAGAGAGAGAGAGAGAGAGAGAGAGAGAGAGAGTCATAAAAAAACATCATTTCAAAGAGACGCGGGAATGGAATCGGATTGTATTACCATCTATAAGTTCGGAAACCTTTATCCGCTTAGCCACTTGCGATGCGCACTTGTTCTTGATCCACTTTTAGAGAACTTAAACTTAACTCATTTTTATTTATCTTTTATTTTTTCTTCCATTTGCCTTTTTTTCACGGAACTTTAAATCAAGAAAAAAAGTTAATGGTTGAGATTAGATGTAATTAAAGATAGTGTTGTATTTTTTTTTTCACGTTTTCAAGCATTTCGTTATTCAATATTCTTTTATTTTGCTCTGAATTTACTCTATTTTACTTTAAGCTACTTATTCTACTCTAAATTTGCTTCATTTTATTTTATTTTACTTCTGTTTAACTTTTTTACTTACGTTTTACTTTCTCATACATTATTTTATTTTATTTTACCAAACTTTATTGTCTCACTTTTATACTTATACTCCATTTTATTTTTTATGCTAATTCACTGTATTCATTCGTCTTACATTATTTACTTGTATTTTTTTCTAATTTAGCTACATTTTACGGTATTTTCATTCTAGTTCACTTTATTCTACTTTAATTTTAACATATTTTACTCATTTTCAATCATCTAACTTTATTCTCCTTATTTTATTGCCTTTCTTTACTTTTATTCACTTTAGTCTACATTTATCTTCATTTATTTTACTACAATTCACTTCCATTTAATTCTCCTCTATTTTCATCTACCTCTGTGTCGTCGCGGAGTGAAAAGATGAAGAAGAATCGCGGCGCGTAAACACAGAAGGCGGCAACGACCTCTTATAGGCGTTGCGTCAGAGAGAGAGAGAGAGAGAGAGAGAGAGAGAGAGAGAGGTTCTACGGTAGTCTACGCGGACTCTCAAGATAAGCAACAATAAACTAAACGGAGGACTTAAGATGGAAAGAGGTGATACAGTTGATAAGGAGAGGACGAGGAGAGGAAGAGGATAAGGAGGACGAGGACGAGGAGGAGGACTAAGAGGAGTGGATGAAACAAAAAAAGGATAATTAAAAGAGGAAGAAGAGGGAGGAGCAATAAGTGGAGGGGATAACAAAGGTATAGATAAAGACAAGGAGGAAGAAAGAAAGGAGTGATAATATTTAAAGAAGAAAACATAGAAACTGGAAGAGTGGACGGTAACAGTGGATGAAAGAAAGGAGAAGTACAATAAGAAGAAGAGAGGAGGAGGAGGAGGAAGGGGTTAAAAAGAGATACACAAAGAGGGTAGTTGACTAAGAAGAAAAAGAAAAAGAAAGAGAGAATAAGGAGGAGGAGGAGGAAGACGAGGGGAAAGAGGAGAAGAAAGTAAAGAAGGAGATTCACAATAACGAAAAGATGGTAGTTGACTGAGAAGGAAAAGAAGAAAATGGAGAGGAGGCGAGGAGGAGCAGCAACAGTAGGAGTAATAGAGGAAGAGAAGGAGGAGGAGGAGGAGGAGGAGAGGAGTGACCGCAGGAGGCAGTAAACATACCATAAGAAGATGGATTGCAGGAGTGTTGACAATCATTTCGGTGCAGAGAGAGAGAGAGAGAGAGAGAGAGAGAGAGAGAGAGAGAGAGAGAGAGAGAGAGAGAGAGAATGATACATACAAATCTCCCGTACTCAGAAAGAAAGAAAAGAAACAAACAGATCAGTAAACTATTCTTAGACTTTTTTTATCATTTCGTTTAACTAACCAACTCTTCCTCCTCCCCTTCCTCCTCCTCTTCCTCCTCCTCCTCCTTTCTTCCTCCCCTTCCTCCGCCCTCAGCACGAATAGGCTTAAAGCTTCTCAAAACATGCTGGCGGAGAATTAAGACGAAGTGGAAGGAAGGAAGGAAGGAAGAGAGAGGAAGAAAGAAAAGCTGAATAAATGAATGAGTGAATGGAAGAATGCAAGAAAGAAAAGAAGGAAGGAAATTAAAAGGAAAGATATGAATGTAGAATGGAAGGGAAAAGGGAAGAAATAGAGAAGGGTAGGAAGAAGGATATGAAGGAAGAAAGTAAGGGGGAATGAAGGAAGAAGGAACAAGCAAAGGAAAGGAGAAAGTAAGGAAAACAGAAAGAAAGAAAGGAAGGAGGGGATGAACGAAGGAAGGAAGGAAGGGAGAAAGGAAAAAAAAGACAGATATAAAGAAGGAAAGGAAGTGATGAACGAAGGAAGGAAGGAAGGGAGAAAGGGAAAAAAAAGACAGATATAAAGAAGGAAAGGAAGGAAGGAAGGAAAAAAAGACAGATGGAAAGAAGGAAAGGAGGGGATGAACGAAGGAAGGAAGGAAGGAAAGGAGACAGGAAAACAGACAGATAGAAAGAAGGGAAGGAAGTGTAAATAAATAAATGAAAAAACTAAGAAACGAGGAAGAAAAGAAAGAGAAACGGAAGTAAAAATAAAAACGAACGAAAGAAGACATGAAGGAAGGAAAGGAAAGCAAGGAAGAGAGGAAGGAAGGGAATAAATAACTCGTTTTTAATTGATTTTGCGTCTGTTTTGGCAATACTGTGGACGCGTGTGTGTGTGTGTGTGTGTGTGTGTGTGTGTGTGTGTAGCTTTTACGCGTTCCTCAATATTTGTAGAGTTTAAATGTGTTGCTTTAGTGGCTTGAGAGAGAGAGAGAGAGAGAGAGAGAGAGAGAGAGAGAGAGAGAGAGAGAGAAAGAGAGAGAGAGCACTACCCCGACATCACTTTTAATTTCGCTCCTGTCTGCTGTGTCACCCTCATGTCTAACTCCCCCCCTCTCTCTCTCTCTCTCTCTCTCTCTCTCTCTCTCTCTCTCTCTCTCTCTTTCCTCAGTGAATGAGTGAGGTGGATAAGTATGTTAGTAAGGGAGGTTAGTGAGTGTGTTTGGGTGAGTGACGAAAGGAGAGAGGGAGGGAAAGGAGGGTGATAAGTGTGTTGGTGAGTATGGGAGGTTATTGAGTGAGTGAGTGAGTAAAGGCTGGAGGAAGGTTAAGAGCGCTAGTTAGTGAGTTGGTGAGAGAATGAGTTTGAGCGAGTGACGAAAGGAGCAGGAGGAAAGGAGGTGTGATAAGTGTGTGGTGAGAGAGTGAGATTGAGTGAGTAATAAGCTAGAGGAAGGTTAAGAGTGCTAGTTAGTGAGTGAGGTGAAGTGAGTGGAGCGAAAGGGTGATTCAGTGAGTAGGTTTGTGAGGAAGAGTGAGATTGAGATAAGCTAGCGGAGGTAAGAGTGGCAGTGAGTGAGTGAGGAAAGGAGTGAGTGAGTGGTTAGGTGATTCAGTGAGTATAGGTTTGTCTATAGGGAGATATGAATACGTTAGGTGAGTGAGTGAGTGAGGAAAGGAGTGAGTGAGTGGTTAGGTGATTCAGTGAGTATAGGTTTGTCTATAGGGAGATTTGAATACGTTAGGTGAGTGAGTGAGTGAAAATATGTATATACAGGGGAGTGGCAATTAGTTGAAGAGAAAGAAGAGGCAGAGGAGGAGGAGGAGGAGGAGGAGAAGGAAGAAAATAGAAGGTAATGATAATGTTAATAAGTGATGAAGATGAGGAAAAGGATATAGAGGAGAAGTAGGAGACGGACTAACATATATATTATCAATTGCTTAAGGAATCAGAAAGGAATAAGCTATGTGAGTAGCGGGCTTTTTTTTCACATTTGTTTCCTTTTTTTATGCCCTTGAACTGACTCCTTTGCTGTAAAAAAAAAATACAACTAGGAAGAACCTGCATGTTACTGAGAGTGGCTGAGCAGGGACAGGGAGAGCTAAGTAGTGTCTGGTTAACTGAGGAGGTGCTGGGCGAGGCTTAGTCATCAGTGAGGCAGGGGAGTGAAGGTGAAGCTTAGCGTTGCTGGTGCGGACGAAATGACGAGGCGTAGCTAAGCCAGACTGAGGGCGGCTGATCAGGAAAGCAGGCGGTCAAAAGGAGATGCTGGCAGAAGTTTTTTACATGGGTGAGGTTTGGTCGCTGTTATTGGGCGATGCAAGGAAAGGTAGACATACTAAGGGGGTGGTATAAGATGAAGTGTTGATCAGGGAAGCAGGAGGTCGTAGAGATGATATATATGTTGGCAGGGCTTATGACTGAATGTGACTGAAAAAGGTTGATGTGAGATGTGGCTGAGATAAGTTGATGTGACTAGACGGTGCAAGGAAAAGTGGAATTAATAAAGTGATGATGTGAGAGTGTTCATCAGAGAAACAGGAGGTAGGAAGCGAAAGGAGGTTGTAAAGAGAATGTAGGTTTCTGTTACGAGACGATCCAAGGAAAGGTTGAACTACTAAGGTGACAGGGTGAGGAGTTAGCATTAATTAAGGAAGCAATATCGGTACATAAGATGCGATGCTGAGAGTAATACATGACTGATTAACTCTAAGATAGACTGTTGTGACTGTATTGCAAGGAGAGGCTGAACTACTAAGGTGACAGGGTGAGGAGTTAGCATTAATTAAGGAAGCAACATAGGTACATAAGATGCGATACTGGCAGACTAATACATGACTGATTAACTCTAAGATAGACTGTTGTGACTATGCAAGGAGAGGCTGAACTACTAAGGTGACAGGGTGAGGAGTTAGCATTAATTAAGGAAGCAATATAGGTACATAAGATGCGATACTGGCAGAGTAATACATGACTGATTAACTCTAAGATAGACTGTTGTGACTATGCAAGGAGAGGCTGAACTACTAAGGTGACGTTGTGAGGCTGAGTCCAGTAAGGAAGCAGGACACAGGAGAGGTTGTAAAAGGCGAACATGACTTGCCGAGCCTTAGTACTGCTGGGCCTGGCGCCGTGAGGAGTAGTGACACAGCGTTGCTAAGACACGTTGACTGGGCTGCTGAGGTGACTGTTTGAAGAGCGAGTGATGTTCGAGGTAGGAAGAGGCAAAAAAGAAGCTGGATTTTATTAACATTCCAGATTAGGAGATGGGGAGACACTATGGGTCGTATTACAAGACATTTCGTTGCTCAAGAACACCTATTTGACAAGGCTTTCGTGGGAGTTGTGGGCATTTCCAGGAGTAGTTTCATGACCCTAGCGGTAGTTTGACCCTTCCTCTGTACCATGAACCTGAAAAAACACTCATCAGAACCCGACTGACCCCCTCTTTGACGGGTATTGAGGTATAGGACAGTAAGGAGACAGGAAGTAGCTAAATTTTGATTGATTTGACGAAGAGAAGGCGATTTAAAGTTAAGAGAAGACAGGTATTGGGGTACAGGACAGTAAGGAGACAGGGAGTAGCTAACTATTGATTGATTTGACTAAGAGAAGGAGAATTACAGTTAGAAGACAGGTATTGAGGTACAGGACAGCAAAGAGACAGGGAGTAGCTAACTATTGATTGATTTGACTAAGAGAAGGCGAATTACAGTTAGAAGACAGGTATTGGGGTATAGGACAGTAAGGAGACAGGGATTAGCTAAATATTGATTGATTAGACTAAGAGAAGGCGAATTACAGTTAGAAGACAGGTATTGAGGTATAGGACAGTAAGGAGACAGGGAGGAACCACATATTGATTGGTGGGAGTAAAAGGAAGCAACTCAAAGGTAGGAAAAGACAGGTAATTGATGTATAAGAAAGAGAGGGGCTAATAAAGAGGGAAAGGAAGAGGAAGAAGAAAGAAAGGCTTGAAAATGGAGATCTGTGAAGTGAAGATAAAAGAAGGTCATTTTGTTTGTTAAGTCACAGAAGAAGCAAGGTAAAGGTAGGGGAAAGCAGGGTATTATAGGTTGAACAGACAGTGGCAGGGTGTTATTAAGTGTGGCAGGGAAGAGGCAGAGTGTGGTGAGGTATTCCTGAGTGTAGCGTGTAACTGAGCTAATTAAGTCAGGAGGAGGAAGAGGGGAGGAGGAGGAGGCTGTGTGGGGAGAGAATATCAGTGTAAGGCCACGTGTGTGTGTCTGAGGGTGTAAGAGGGAGAGTAATTAACACCTTAGAGAGAGAGAGAGAGAGAGAGAGAGAGAGAGAGAGAGAGAGAGAGAGAGAGAGATAACAAGCATGAAGGAAAGAAAACGAAGGAGAGTAAGAAAAAAATGAAGGAGAAACAAGAAAAAGAGGATAAGAATGAGGGTGTTGAGCGGAATGAAGGGTGACGAAGATAGAGATCGAGGGTGATAAAGACGGAACAAGAGTGGATACAAGGGTGAGGAGGGAGAAGAGAAGGATGACAAAGATGTGAACTGAGGAGAGAAACAGAATGAGAGAGGAAGGATAAAGATGAGAAATGAAGAGGAAACGGAGAAGTGTAAGGAGAGAAGGAGATTGACATAGATAAATAACGAGAGTGAGAACAAAAAGCATAACAAGAGTAAGAGAGAATTAGATGGAGAGGGAGAGAGAGAGAATAAAGATGAGAGACAAAGAAGAAATCAAATAAGCGTGATAAAGATAACGATTGAGAATGATTGAATAAGAACAGGAGGAAAGAGAAGAATGAGAGAGAATCAGAGAGAGAGAGAGAGAGAATAAAGAAAAAAACAAAAAGGAAACGAAGAAAAGTGATATAAGAGAAAAGTTAGACGAAGTAAAAGAATGAACGAATGAAAAAAGGAGAATAAGAAGCAACACAAAGATGAAAACAAGGGAAAGAGGAAATAAAATGAAGAGGAAAGGAAATAAAGATAAGAAACTAAGAGGAAACGTATAAAAAAGTGATAACAGAAGAAAAGATTAAGATGATGACTGAGGGAGTGAGAAAATGAGAATATGACAACAAGGGAAAGAGGAAATAAAATGAAAGGGAAAGGAAATAAAGATAAGAAACAAAAAGGAAACGGATAAAAAATGGTGATAGGAGAAAATGACAACGATGATAAAGAGTGTGAGACTTAGAGGGTGAGGACAGAAGCAGTACAAGAGTGAGGACAAGGGTGTGAGATAAGGGTGAAGAGGGTGCTGAGTACTAAGGTCACAAAGGGAGACTTACAGAAAGAGAGAGAGAGAGAGAGAGAGAGAGAGAGAGAGAGAGAGAGAGAGAGAGAGAGAGAGAGAGAGAGAGAGAGAGAGAGAGTAGACATTTCACACCAGACACTCACCCTTAAACTCCCTCATCCTTATACTCTCCCTCATCCAATTAGAGACTGACGCCGCTCCTCTTGTCATCCACACCTCCTCCTCCTCCTCCTCCAGTTTAAGTTCATGTTTCTCAGCTTTTTTTTTTTTTTTTTTTTTTTTTTTTTGTGTGTGTGTGTGTGTGTGTGTGTGTGTGTGTGTGTGTGTGTGTCTCATGATATTGAAGCCGCCGCCTTTGTTGTGGTCTTTTATTCTCTTTATCTACATCCCCTCTTTCTTTCTTTAGTGTTTGTGAGGTTTTTGTGTATTTATATATATTGTGGTTGTGTGTGTGTGTGTGTAACTTGGTGACGGGTGATGTGGTTGATATTCTCGGTGTGGGTGAGTGAGGGTAGGGTGAGGTGTGTGTGTGTGTGTGTGTGTGTGTGTGTGTGTGTGTGTGTGTGTGTGTGTGTGTGAGAGAGAGAGAGAGAGAGAGAGAGAGAGAGAGAGAGAGAGAGAGAGAGAGAGAGAGAGAGAGAGAGAGAGAGAGAGAGAGAGAGAGAGAGAGAGAGAGAGAGAGAGAGAGAGAGAGAGAGAGAGAGAGAGAGAGATGTAGGTGTGTGCGTGAGTGTACACTGGGGCAAATGTGTGTATGTACGTATTTAAACACAATTTACATAATCGAGTGTACATGGACGTGTGTGTAGGTGTGTGCGTGTGATGTATACACAGCTGTTGGGTGGTGGTTACAGGGGTAGTGGTGGTAGGGGGGTAGGTGGTGAAGAAAGAGAGTGTGGGAGCTTATAGGTGGAAGAAGATTGAACGGGGTCGAAGAATGAAAGATCAGGTTGAAAGAAAATGGAAAGGGGTAAAGTATGAAAATGGAGTTGATGTTTATAGGAGGCCGGGGGTGTCGGGAGAGAGCTTGAGGTTAGGTATGAGAAGGTGGAAAGTGGAAAATTGTGATCTGAATGGTAGTGAAGAATGGGAGACAGGAGAGAGAAAACGGATGAAAGGTATAGAAGGTGGTATGTGATAGGTAGGGAAAGAGTGGCAACTGGGAGAGGGAGTGGAAAGAAAGTAGAGATTGGAGATGGGAACGGGGAAGAAGTTAAAAGGGAGTTGAAAGGTGTGTAGGAGGCAAGGATGTGCAGGTGAAGATCAGGTGAGGATTGGGGATGAAGGTGAAGGTGATGGGGGTAGGGGGGGAGGAGGACAATCTGAGGGCGTACACAGACGCACACGTGATGTCCTCCCGCGGGGCCGGATTGAACGAGGATGTGAATGTAGAACAGAGAACACCACTCAGAGTCATGCCCCCCGCGAGGCCGCGTCACGGCCCCCCAACCCCCTGCGCCTGCCCCCACCCCCCCCACGCTTGTCCCCACCTATTGTCCTCTCACCCACGCCTGCTCCGACCCATTGTCCTCCCCCACGCCTTCACCCACTTACCTACCTACCTACCTACCCACTCTCCTCTACTTCTCCTCTTACTTCTTCTTACGCCTTCACCCACTTACCAACCTACCCACTACCTCCAACCAACCTACCCCCCATTGTCTCCCCACCCACACTATCACTCACCTTCCTCTTTCACCCCTTCACGCCCTCCCCCTCTTCCCTTCCTTCCAAGTAATGTTATGTATACAAGTTACGCGGTTAAGGGAGTTGTTTGTGTGGCCGTGGAAAATGTGATACAAGGTTTTGATTTTGTATATTTATGTGTTTTTAGTGAGTGTGTGTATGGGAATGAATAAGTTAAGTCGTAATGTGGTTCAGTTTCCCTTCAAGTCGTACGATGCAAGTTTTATTCTTTATTTTTACCTGTTTGTTTTGTGTCTGGTTATCCTTGAGTGTCTACTATTTGTCTGTCATTGGTGCGATATCGTCAGAGTGAGTTGCGAGATACGAAAGTTAAGATGTCATTAAATTCTTCATCTTTTCATTATTTGTCTTTATATTTCTTTACATTTTTTCTGCTTCCTTTCCTTCATTCTACTACTTGTCGACATATTTCTTTACATTTTTCTCTGCTTCCTTTCCTTCATTCTAATACTTGTCTACATATTTCTTTACATTTTTCTCTGCTTCCTTTCCTTCATTCTACTTAATCTCTTTTTTCGACTTTCCTCCCGTTCCTTTCTTTCTACTCTCGTGTGTCTGTTTCCGTCATCTGCTTCCCCTTCCTTGCTCCTCCTCCTCCTCTTTGCCTGTCTTTCTCTTTTACTTCTACGGGTTTTTTTTTTCTTACAGCAGAGGAGTCAGTTCAAGGGCATAAAAAAAAAGGAAACAAATGTGAAAAAAAAGCCCGCTACCCACTGCTCCTAAAAAGAGTTAGAGGAGTGGCCGAAAGATAGGTCAATTTGCCCTTCGGTTCTCTTTTCAATACGTCACAAGCATCAACAAGCTACTTAACCATTTATTTGCGTATTTCATTAAGCTGCTTCTCATTTGCTAAACATTTTGTCGCCCAAGTTCACATTTTTTGACAAGGCTTTCGTAGGAGTTGTGGGCATTTCCAGTAGTAGTTTTATGACCCTGGTGGTAACTTGACCCTTCTTCCGTACCGTGAACCTCAAGAAACACTCATTACAACCCGACTGCCCCCTTCTTTGACCTTTAGAAAAAGCTGATGTGAGAAGCGAAAGTCTTATAATATCGGTCTATATTTTTAATAAGGCTTTGAACGAATAGGATAATGTGTGTGTGGTGACATGTCATTTGCATCTCCTTTCAGTACGTCACATGCAACGAGTTATTTACGACTAATTTGCATATTTTCTTAAGCTGATTTTCATTTTCACACTTTTTGCATCATGATAGTGTGGCATGATTAGATTGATGTGGGGTTTTACTTGTTCTGTGGTTATATTTTCATTACGTCAGATGCAACAAGTTATTTTACCACTTGTTTGCATATTTCTTTAGGGTGTTACTCTTTTTAATATATATTTTTTTCGTATATATAAAGTTTTGATTGAATAACGTTATATATGTGTGCTGATTTGTCATTTGGTTCGGTTTTCACTACGTCTCATGCAACAAGTTAATTTACCATGACTTTTTGGCGTATTTTACTAAGCTTCTCATTTTTATCGCGACGAATGAACAGCGTGATGCGTGTGTGCTGACTTGACGTTTTTCGTTCTTTTCTCAATACGCCACAAGCAACACGATATTACTTTTTACCACGACTTCTTGCACGATTCGTTTCTCTTATTTGTTTAGAGTATAGTAACATGGATCGAGCAGCTTTAATACGTGAGTGCTGAGGCGTCATTTAGGTCGGTATTATAAGACTTTCGCATCTCACATCAGCTATTTCTTAAGGTCAAAGAGGGGGTCAGTCGGGTTCTAATGAGTGTTTCTTTAGATTCACGGTACAGAGGAGGGGTCAAACTACCACCAGGGTCTTAAAACTACTCCTGGAAATGCCCACAACTCCCACGAAAGCCTTGCCAAATATGTGAACCTGGGAGGCGACATGTTTTGAAATACGTCCACTTAGTCTCATAACCTGCTTCGTTTACGTGCATTTCCTTTCCGTGTGGTTGTGTGAGACCTAATAGCTAGCGTGATATGCCGGTTAAGTCGTCATTTAGTTCACTGTCTGCCTAGAACATGCACGCGTTAGCTGGCCACTCTGCTTATTAAACATGCCAGGTGTTGTGAATAGCGTCATTTTGTTTTTGTTATCATTTTTTTTCTATTTGTCTCGTTTCAGATTGTTTATTTTTTTGGTTGTTGCTTTTCACCTAGTTCTCCCTTCCTTCCTTCTAGTGTCATTTGCTTCACTACTTCTCTCCCTTTCCTCCTTTTTCTACTTTTGTGTATTTGTGTTTTCTGTTTTCTTTCTCATTCTCTTCTTTCTCTCTCTCTCCCCTTATTCTACTTATGTGCTTCCCTTCCTTCATTCTACTCAGTCTTTTTTTCTACTAACTTTCCTTTCCTTCCCTTCTACTTTAGTGTGTCTCTTACAGCTATTTATTTCCTCTTCTTGACCTTCCTTTCCCTTCTATTTCTATTTCTCTTTCTTCCTCTATTTTCTCTTTTCCACGTCACCCCTTTCCTTCCCTTATTCTCGTGTCTGTGTGTCATCTATTTCCTTCTCTCTATCCCTCCCTCCCTCCCTCCGTCAGGTAAATACAGGTAGCCGCAACACTAACAGAGAGGGCGCGGGGAGAGGGAGAAGAAGAATCACACGGGAAGGGGAAGGGAGAGGGAGAAGGGAGGAGAGATGAAACACATGCAAGGCCCCAGACAGACGTGTGTGTGTTTCCCTCAGTGTACGGTAAAATATTTGTGTTGAGGCGTACACACACACACACACACACACACACACACACACTCTCACTCACACATACATACACTGCACGCCCCATTAAACATGACTCGCCCGTGCCTGTCTCCTCCTCCTCCTCCTCCTCCTTCTTCTCCTCCTCCTCCTTCTGCCTATCAGTCCATTATCTCTGCCGCTATCCACGCCATTAGGACCACTGAATGCGTGTGTGTGTGTGTGTGTGTGTGTGTGTCTACTCAATCTGATTTCTACTTACTCTCCTTTCCTTCCCTTCTACTTTAGTGTGTCTGTTACAGCTATTTATTTTCTCTTCTTTACCTCCCTTTCCCTTCTACTTCTATTTATCTTCCTTCCTTCTATTTTCTGTGTGTGTGTGTGTGTGTGTGTGTGTGTGTGTGTGTGTGTGTGTGTGTGTTATGACTACCATGCCGACACCCACCTTCAGGCCCTCACCAGCAAAATTATGGATGAGTCTTATCTGAGGAGAGTGAGGCAGCCTGGCTCCTCCATACCAACACACACACACACACACACACACACACACACACACACACACAGAAAATAAGTGATACAAACAGGCAACTCTCAAAACGGATGACACAAACACAACAGGAGCAGTAAGTAGCGGGCTTTTTTTTATTATTGTTTTCTCTTTTTTTACGCCCTTGCACTGTCTCCTCTGCTGTAAAAAAGAGAAAAAAAACAGCTTCATCTCCCTGCTCGCGGACAGTCGGTCATTCAGATGTGGTCGATCGGACAGACTCGTGACTTTTCTGCAGAAGACCGACTTGGTGAGCTAGTTATGATTTGTTTCGTGTTATTAGTTGTATTGATAGTGTGAGAGTATGCTTGAGTGTGACTGTGTGTAATGGATGTTTGTAGGTAAGGTATTTATTTACGTGTATAGTACATGTATATACCCCCGACCGCATGTCCATTTATGATTTGTTTCGTGTTACTTAGTTGATATTAATAGAGTATGCTTGAGTGTGACTGTATGTAATGGATGTTTGTAGGTAGGGTATTTATTTACGTGTATAGTACATGTATATACCCCTAACCGCATGTCCATTTATTATTTGTTTCGTGTTATTAGTTGTATTGATATTGTGAGAGTATGCTTGAGTGTGACTGCATGTAATGAATGTTTGTAGGTAAGATATTTATTTACGTGTATAATACATGTATATACCCCCATCCGCATTTCCCTTTCCCTACTAACATAGCAATACTAAATCTGTATGCATTTTAAGTATGTACGTCTGGGTGATTATTTTTATAGTAAAGGAGGAAGCTAGAGGGGAAATGAATGGCGTGTATGATTTGAGATGTAAAATAATAAAGAGTAAATGCGTCTCTTTCGGCCACCTCTTTTGATTATTTTTAGGAGCAGCGAGTAGCGGGCTTTTTTATTATTATTATTTCCTCTGTTTGTGCCCTTGAGCTGTCTCCTTTGTTGTAAGAGAAAAAAAACTAAAATTAAACCCAAAATTCAGTGATCCATTAAAATGACCTAATAACTACAATCTGCTGATGGCCAAAAAGAGAGTCTGGCTCTATCTTCATCCATGTGCCATTCATTCCCTCCGTGATTGAGCGAAGGGACCGAACTTATGTATTACAGGGCACAAGAAACTGAACTGTCCATGTGTGTGTGTGTGTGTGTGTGTGTGTGTGTGTGTGTGTGTGTGTGTGTGGTAATCGTCGTAGTCTTGTTTCCCTATTGTGTATGTTTATGTGTATGTATGTATGTATGTGTTTATTTTTGTGGATGTCCATGTATATACGTGTTTCGACCTTTCCCTTTCGCTCTTCTTCCCTTTCTTCTCTTATTCTTCTATTAAATGGTCACATATATATATTAGTCAACGGAAAAAGTAAGAAGAACCAAACGAGTCTAGTATGTTAACCATGAAGCAGTTAACACACACACACACACACACACACACACACACACACACACACGTCAGCCCCATCCCGCTCCGCCCCGTCTGGTTATCGCGGTCGTTCTCGGTCGGCGGGGAGTAAAGAGAGGAAGGGGGAGGAGAGGAGGGGGAGAGGAAGGGGGTCGTCAGCGGGTGGTGGGTGATGGTGGGTGTCACGGGTGTAATTTTCATTAGCGTCCATTCATCCCCGGGTGACGCGCCGTGTGGAGGGCGCGTCACAACACCCACGCCCGCAGAACCTGTGCCCACGCCCATACCATGACTCCCATGCCCACGCCACTCCGAAGGGTTGATTAAGACACTGTGTTCATCCGCCTCATTCACGCCTCCATTAATTCGTCTCAATAAATAGATAGATAGATAGATAGATAGGTTAATTGATTCATAGGCGTAGAGATAGACAGATAGATACATAGATTGAGACAGATAGATAAACACATAGATGGATAAATGAATAGGTAGGCATAGAAAGATAGATAGATAGGTTGATTGATTCATAGACGTAGAGATAGACAGATAGATACATAGAGGGGGACAGATAGATATCAGCTAAATAGATAGATGCATAGGTAGACATAAAGAGAGAGAGATAGAAAGATTGAAGGATAGAAAGATAAATAGATCCACAAATAGAGACAGATATATAAACAGATAGATAGATAGATGAAAAGGTAGACATATAGATAGATAAAAAGATTGAAGGATAGAAAGATGAATAGATCCACAAATAGAGACAGATAGATAAACAGATAGATAGATAGATGAATAGGTAGACATATAGATAGACAGATAGAAAGATTGAAGGATAGAAAGATGAATAGATCCACAAATAGACAGATAGATGAACAGATAGATGAATAGGTAGCCATATAGATAGACAGATAGAAAGATTGAAGGATAGAAATTTGAATAGATCCACAAATAGACAGATAGATAGATAGATGAATAGGTAGCCATATAGATAGACAGACAGAAAGATTGAAGGATAGAAAGATGAATAGATCCACAAATAGAGACAGATAGATAGATAGATGCATAGGTAGACATAAAGAGAGATAGATAGAAAGATTGAAGAATAGAAAGATGAATAGATCCACAAATACCTAGACAAAGAGATAAGCAGATGGATACACAAAAGGTTACTGACCACATCAAACCTCGATTATATTAACGTTCCAACTAAAAATAAGAAGAATAAATGAGATCTGCGTAGCCAATAAAATCTAGCCAAATTATCAGCATCCATAATAACGATCATAGACAGAGATAACAAACGCATTAGGAACCAATCAGTTAGAAAACCACTAAGATATCTCCATTGTTATCCATTATTAACCATTAGCATTTTTAGTCAATTATTTTCTCATCCACAACCTAAGTCTCTTCTATATTAGTCTCATCCACATTCACCCACACCCACACCTATCTACATCCACTCACACACGCCCACGCCCGCCCACGCCTTTTGTCTCCTTTCCCATCTCTCATCACCAAGCCATATATAGAGAGAGAGAGAGAGAGAGAGAGAGAGAGAGAGAGAGAGAGAGAGAGAGAGAGAGAGAGAGAGAGAGAAGTGTCGTGTCCTTAACCGTGGGAACAAGGAAGGAGAAGACTCGTTTACGACTCCAAAAACCCGTAACTTAGGAGGAGGAAGAGGAAGAGGAGGAGGAGGAGGAGGAAGAGGATTGAGGAAGAGAAGCATTCCATACATACCAGATGACGTTTACGTGACAAAACCGCTGCCTTCCGTCCTTCCTCCTCCTCCTCCTCCTCCTCCTCCTCCTCCTCCTCCTCCTCTTCCTCCTTATTCTCCTCTTCTTCCTCCTCCGTCCTTAACATCCTTTCTTCCGTCCTACTCTTCCTCTTTCTGTTCCCCATCCCGTTTTTTCCCTCCTCTTTCTCCTCTTCATTTTCCTCTTTTTCCGTCATTTCTATTCTTTTCTCCATCGTTCTCTTCCTCCTTCTGTTCCCCTTTCTGTCTGTCTATCTCCTCCTCCTTCTCCTTTTTCTCCTACTCCTTATCCTCACTTTCCTTTCCCTCATCCTCCGTCCTTTGCATCACTTTTTCTGTCTTCCTCCTCCTTTTCTTTTCCTTCCCTACCCTCCTCCTCGTCTTCTTCCTGCTCCTCTTTCCTATCTTCCTTGTTCTACTCTTCCTCCTTCTCCTCCTCCTGGTATCTGCTCTTCCTATCTATTCCTCTTGACGCTTGTTCCTCCTCCTACTCCTTCTGTTCCTCCTTCCGTCCTTGTAAACACGTGCCTTGTATCCTGCGACCCACCATCACCGCCACCATCACCACCGCCCTTGCCTCCCGCCGCCGCCTCGCCTTCTGCGCCTTGATGTGGGACTGCTGGTGGCCACTTGACGTCGTTGAGCCATTGGTGGGGGCGTGGCGGCGGCGGGCGTGGGAGGGGGAGTGATGTTGCAGGCGTGTGGCAGAGGCGGGCGACACACACACACACACACACACACAGACACACGCCCGCATCGTCGTCCATTTAAGTTGACCAGCTCGCGGACTTTCTTTTTTTTTTCACTCCTCTCCTTTTGCTCTTCTGCTGGTTGGGTTGTTTGGTTGTTTGGTTGGTAAAGTTTGGGAGCTTATACTATAGCTGCGCGTGGCCTCTGTGCTTATCTCCCTCTCATTTGGTTGCTGTTTGGTTGAGTTTGATGTCAGGGTGGGTTTATTTATTTATTTATTTTTTTTTTTTATGTTTGTACTCTGAAAGTCCTATTCAATCCAACTAATTCCCACTCCTTTGTTCTCTTCCTCCTCCTCCTCCTCCTCCTCCTCCTCCTATTCCTTCTCCTATTCCTTCTCTTTTTCCTTCTCATCTTTCTTCTTTCTTGGTATAGTCTGATATATATTTTGATGTTTTTTTTATTCAATCTTTTTTTTCTTCACTGTGCGCCTTCTTACGTCGTTGGTTATTCTGTTGTATTATTTTTTTATTTATATTCCGTGATTCTTTATTTTTGTTATTTCCTCATCATCTCCTTCATATCCTTCACCACAATCCCTTTCATCCTTCATCTAATGTTTTCCTCTGCTGTCTAGTTTTCTTTTCCTTTTTCTTTTTTTCAAGCATTCTTCTTCCTATCATCTAACATCCTCCCCTTCCTACCCATTCCTACATTCTTCCTACCATCTAACTTCCTCCCCTTGCTACTCATTCCTACATTCTTCCTACCATCTAACTTCCTCCCCTTCCTACTCATTCCTACATTCTTCCTACCATCTAACTTCCTCCCCTTCCTACTCATTCCCACATTCTTCCTACCATCTAACTTCCTCCCCTTCCTACTCATTCCCACATTCTTCCTACCATCTAACTTCCTCCCCTTCCTACTCATTCCTACATTCTTCCTATCAACTAACTTCCTCCCCTTCCTACTCATTCCTTCCTCCTCTCCATATATCTTCCTCCTTCAACTCTTCTTTCCTTTTCTATTTAATTTTCCTTCTTTTCCATCAACTTTACTCCTGCTCCTCCTTATCCTCCTCCTCCTACTCTTCCTTCCCCTTCTATTCATTCTTCCTCATTCACCGACTCCTCCTCCTCCCCCCCCCCCTCCAACTCTTCCTCCCTTTTCTATTCATTCTTTCTTCTTCATTAGCTTACCTCCTCCTCCTCCTCCTCCTCCCCAACCGCAGGACGCCGCTCAGGAAGCCTCGGAAGGGGAAGGTCAGCCACAGAAGCGAATCCTTGGCTGTCTGTGAGTCGTTTTGGTGTCCCGTGTGAACTGACGAGAGGCTTAGTTGGGCCCCTGTTTGCTCTCTCTCTCTCTCTCTCTCTCTCTCTCTCTCTCACCCTTACCCCCCCCCCCCCGTCCCCCTCTTCCCCCCACACACGCTTATATTCTTAACTCATTTATACTTTTTTTTCCTCTTGTTTAACTTGTGAGGAAATTATTTTGGTTTCTTACTATTAATGTTTTTTCTATTCTTTTTCCTCGTTCTTAAATGCGACGAACAAATCCTCTTAAGATGAAAGCGCCACGATTTTTTTTTATTTTTTTTTATATAATAGCGGTATATTCTTCAGCATTCTTATTTGTTACTATTTTTTCTATTATACTATTTGCTATTATCTTTTTTTCTTCTTTTACTGTTGCTCATTATCTTTCTTCAACGCTTGGAATCTTTTAAATCTAGTTCAGAGAGAGAGAGAGAGAGAGAGAGAGAGAGAGAGAGAGAGAGAGAGAGAGACAAATAAACAAACAAGTTAAACTAAAAATATCTGACCAACTCCTTTTTCCCTTCATTTATTTATCACTATTCTCTCCCTGCAAGTTTCTAATACAACAATCTATTTTGTTCACGTTCTCCTCCTCTCATTCCCAAGCCCCAGGTGTCCTCTTTTAAACATGAGTGCATAGCGAATGAAGAACAGAATACAATGTTGGATTAGAAAAACATTTGATCAACTCCTTTTTCCCCTCCATTCATGTGTTATTTTTTCATGTTCTCCTCCTCTCATTCTCAAGCCCCAGGTGTCCAAACATGAGTTGAGTAGGAATGAAGATGAGAATACAGTGTTGGTGTGAAAAAAAAAAACATTTGATCCTTTTTTTCTCCATTCATGTGTTATATATTCTCATTCCCTGCAAGTTTCTAATACAACAAGCTATTTTTTCATGTTCTCTTCCTTTCATTCTCAAGCCCCAGGTGTCCTCTCTTAAACATGAGTGCATAGCGAATGAAGAACAGAATACAGTGTTGGATTAGAAAGACATTTAATCAACTCCTTTTTCCCCTCCATTCATGTGTCATATATTCTCATTCCCCGCAAGTTTCTAATACAACAATCTTTTATATTATGTTTTCCTCCTCTCATTCTCAAGCTGATATATATTTCGATGTATTTTTATTCAATCTTTTTTCTTCACTGTGCTCCTTCTTACGTCTTTGGTTATTATGTTGTATTATTTTTTTTATTTATATTCCGTGATTCTTTTTTATTATTTCCTCATCATCTCCTTCATATCCTTCACGATCCCTCTCATCCTTCATCTAATGTTTTTCCTCTACTCTATTTTTCAGCATGAGTAGATAACAAACAATGAACAGAACACGGAGAGATATTTAACCAACTCCTTGTTTTTCGACCATTCATTTCTTTATACAACAGTCTTTTATATGTTCCTTTCCTCTCATTCTTAAGCCCCAGGAGTCGTCTTTTTAACATGAGTAAACGACAATTAGAGAACAGAAGACGATGTTAGTTTAGAAAGACATTTGACTAACTCCTTTTTTTCTTCCTTCATTTTTTCCCATTCACCTCAAGCGTCTAATTCAACAGTCCTCTTTTATGTTCTCTTTCTCCCTTTCTTAAGCTCCAGGAGTCATCTATTAAGCATAAGTAAACAGCAAATGACCAATAGACTACAGTATTAAATTAGACAATCTATCCTTTTTTTCCTTCGTTTATTCGCATTCACCTCAAGCGTCTAATACAACAATCTATTTTATGTTCTCCTCCCATTCTTAGGCCCAGGGAGTCCTCTTTCTAAGCATGAGTAAATAACGAATAAAGAACAGAACACAGTGTTGGGTTAGCGATGGTTTTGTTACCCCGTTGTAAACACTTAGGGCGGCGGTGTTGCGGTCGGGCTGCTTAGCATATTCCAACGCGTCAGACCGTGGTGGATGTTGTTGTTCTTTTCCGTCCGTCTTTTTTGTGGTGGTCCGTCCGCGGCTGTGTTTGCGAGGCGCCCAGATAGCAATTAGCGAAGCGATGCCAAACGTCGCGGCTCTTATCTCTCACCTGTCTGTCTGCCGCGAGGGACAAGGTAAGCACAGGTGGGGTGAGGTAAGAGGAGGAAGGAAGGAAGGAGGATGGTTGAGAGTAAGGTAGAGAGAGAGGAAGCAAAGGAGGAAGGAAGGAAAGAGGATGGATGAGAGTAAGGGAGAGAAAGAAATGAAGGAAGAAAGGAGGATGAATGATAGTACGGATGAAAGCAACAGAGGAAAAGAAACGAAAAGAGAGAATAGGCAGGGAAGGGAAGGAGAGGAAAATAAGGAAAAGAAAAGGAAATTAAAATAAAGAAAAGGAAAGGAATGGGAGGAAGGAAGAAGGAAAGAAGGAAGAAAAAGAATGGAAGGGAAGGCGAGAAAAATAAAGGAAAGGAAGGAAGGAAGGGAGACATATAGAAAGGAAAGAAAGGAAGAAGAGAGGAAGAAAAAATGGAAGAGTGGAAAAATAAAGGAATAAGGAAAGGGAGGGATAACTAATAAAACGAATGAGGTAAACAAGAAAAGAAGACAAAGAAATAATAAAAAATGGAGACAGAGAAAGACAGAATTAAAAAAAGGAATCAAAGGTAAAATAAAAAGACCAGGTAGGCAATCGTTGTTTTTGTGCCACAGTCTCGTTAGCCCAAACAGGTGTAGGGGCTTTTTTGCACCTGCCACGCTCTGATTAGGCGGCTTAACGAGCATCAAGCGGACTGTCACCTTCTTGAGCGCAGGAATGGACACAGTTTTAGGGGATGCATGTACCCGACAAAAAAAAAATAACCAACAAAATTTTACATGGGACACGCTATGTACCCAAAAGTATTCGTGTATAGAGCAAGGAAGGAAGGAAGGTTAGATAAAAGTAAAGAAGAAAGGAAAGGAGGAACGGAAGAGGGTTGATACGAGTAGGGAAGAGAGCAAGGAAAGGAAAGGAAATAAATCGATAAAGTGTTTGTATAAGAGTATTTACATTCGAGTTTCTGGTCTGGAAGGTTAGAAGAAAGTAAAGGAGGAACGGAAGAGGGTTGATACGAGCATGGAAGAGGGCAAGGAAAGGAAAGGAAAGGCAATAAATCGATAAAGTGTTTGTATAAGAGTATTTGCATTCGAGTTTCTGGTCTGGAAGGTTAGACGAAAGTAAAGAACAAAGTAAAGGAGGAACGGAAGAGGGTTGATACGAGTATGGAAGAGAGCAAGGAAAGGAAAGGAAAGGAAATAAATCGATAAAGTGTTTGTATAAGAGTATTTGCATTCGAGTTTCTGGTCTGGAATTTGACGAAAGTAAAGAAGAAAGCAAAGGAGGAAGGAAAGAGTGTTGATACGAGTAGGGAAGAAAGCAAGGCAAGGAAAGAAAAGGAGATGAATGGATAAAATATTCGTATAAGAGTATTTACATTCGAGTTTCTAGTCTGGTTTGGTTCAGGTCAAACGTATAAATGAAATAACAAGAAAAATTCGTGTATGGTGGCAGTGTTAACGATAGAATGCTCATATAAGACTATTTACATTCGAAACAAGAAATGTACTGTTGTTTCGTGACTTTTACAGATAGCATTTACAAAACTTTTTTCCCATAGATCCCAAACCTGAAACAACAAAATGATAAATTGAAAAAAAGGAAAGAAATAGGAAAAGAAAAAGAACAAGAACAAAAAAAGAAAAAGAAACAGCATAGCGCCCAAAGCAGAGAGGCAAAGAAGGAGGGGAATATACCTCACCTGTGCTAATGAACCAAGGTGCACATGGCGGTTACAGGTGTGCCCAGGTTGACACGTGTGTACCTACATACGTTCAACATGTGTGTACACCTTCGCATGTGACTGATTTATGGCACAGCACGTGATAGGCGAAGGGTTGGTCATCTCATACCTGTCTTTCTGCACACCTGTCTACATCTATCTGTCTGTAGGCGTGTGTTTCTTTCTGTCAGTGTATGTCTGTATGTCTCTGTCTATCTGTGTGTGTGTGTGTGTGTGTGTGTGTGTGTCCTCGTATGCCTGTCTGTCTGTCTGTCTGTATATATCCGTCTGTCTGTCTCTTCCTTGTTCGCATGTGTCCACCAGTATGTGTCTGTCTGTCCGTCTATGTCGAACTGTCTGTGTTTGTTTCTTTCTCTCTCTCTCAGCCTGTGTTTGCCGTTTTATCTGTCTGTCAGTCTGTCTGTCTCCTCGCGTCTGTCCATATATGTGTTTGACTCGGACGTATACGAAAGCAGATAAAGAATATTGAGTCAAACAACGAAATAAATACAATACGAATACAGATAAAAGCAAACAAACAATCGTACAAACAAATTCAATATATACATTAGAAAAGAAGAAGGAAAGAAAGAAACCAGAAATAGAGTGAGTCAGATATATCAAAAAGAAAAAATAAATGGCTGCATGAGAATATGAATAAATGAATCAATGAATATAATTAATAGAATACTCACATAAATATTATAATGTGTGTGTGTGTGTGTGTGTGTGTGTGTGTGTCCGAACCTTCTCTAAATCCGCTTACATGTACGAAACTCACTCGGGCATAAAGTAATCCATTGTGTGTAAGGCCTATTTAAGTGTGTGTGTGTGTGTGTGTGTGTGTGTGTGTGTGTGTGTGTGTGTGTGTGTGTGTGTGTGTGTGTGTCTCACGGTGCTAATGTGTCTTGTTAGCGCGGTTATTGTACGGAGCAGTTAGCGGGAGGGAAGGAAGAAAGGAGGAAGATAGAAGTGAGGGAAGGAAGGAAGAAGGGAGAGAAGGAAGAAGAGAGAGAGGAAGGCAAGGAAGGAGAGTGTTGTCGCTAACTTGCTAATCGTTCCCCATCCATCCACCGCTCGAGAGAGAGAGAGAGACTTTTTTTTATCCTCGTATCAGGGAACACAAACTAACGACGTTGATCAAGAGGAAGAGGAAGGACACAGAGAAGAAGAAAAAAAGACAGAAAAGGAGAAGGAAGAAGATTAGGAGATAGAAGAAGGGCGCAAGAAGACGAAGGAGGAGGAGGAGAAGGAAAAAGAAGAGCGTAGGATGAAGGAGGAGGAGGAGGAGGAGTGTGACCTTGAAGGATTATTGTTATTATTGTGGGTGTTGTTGTGGTGGTGATGGTGGTGGTGGTGGTGGTGAAGGTGGTGGTGATGGTGGTTGCGATGGTGCCGTTGATAATGGTTTTCTACATTAATCATCTACATTTTTCCCACGGTCGTGATTGTGGTGTGTGTGTGTGTGTGTGTGTGTGTGTGTGTGTGTGTTCATTCATTGCTCTCCATTCTTGTACCCAGCAATTTTAATCTCTCTCTCTCTCTCTCTCTCTCTCTCTCTCTCAACACCTGAAACGTGACCAGGAGCCGCATCACGGAGGGAACACGCAACTTTTTTTCCATCCTTCCACCGTTTTCCTCCACTTTTTCCCTCCTCTTCCACTTTTTTCCCTCCTCTTCCACTTTTTCCCTCCTTTCCACTGTTTCTTTCCTCACCACTTTTCTTCCTCTTGACCGATTTTGCTTTTTCCATTTTTTTTATTCCTCTTCATTTTTTTCCTTTCTTTCCACTTTTTCATTTCTTTTTACTTTTCACTCCACTATTTTTCCCTCCTTCCAACTTTTTTCCTTCTCATCACATTTTTTTCCTCTTCTTTCCCTCCCTGACTTTCCTAACGATGGATCTCTGGAGTCTCAGCGCGGAGGGAAAGTTATAACAAAGCGTATCTCTTTGCGTTTGTCTGTATTTCTTTTATAACCAAACTTTACCTCCAATTCGAGTTCCTAACAATCTCTCTCTCTCTCTCTCTCTCTCTCTCTCTCTCTCTCTCGTTGCTTGATTTTGTGATTCTCTTTTCGTTTTTCGTGTTTCCAAGAGTTTTTTTTATTTGGTTTTCGTTTCTTTCCGTTTTCTTTCGTCCTCTTTCCTTCTCTTCATTTTGTTTATCTCATTTATTGTGTTTTCTCATACTTGTTTATTTATTTATTTTGTTTATTTATTCTTTTCTGTGTTTAGTTTGTACAGTTTTTTTTTTTTTTTTTTTACAATTCTAGTGGCTTAATTTTATCTATTCTTTTATTAGTTTATTTTATACGATTCTCCTTTTTACTGTTCTGGTTAACTTAATCTCATCTACTTATTCTTTCATGTGTTTTATTTTGCACATTCTTTATTTTTATTATTCCTGTTGGGGGAATCTTATGTATTTACTCTTTTCATCAATCTTTATTTCATTTTATCTCTATCGTATTTATTATTATTTCTTTCTATGCTTATTCTGTTCATTCCTTATTTCTTCTTTACTTTCCTGATTGACTGAAGGAAGTAGAAAAAGACAACACGGTATTTTTATTTTATTTTATTTACTCTTTTCTCTTTCTATGTCTATTTTGTTCACTTGCTTTCTTCTCTACTTTCCTGGTTGGCTTAAAGGAAGAAAAAGAAATAACACGCCAATTTTTCTTTATTTTTGTCTACTTCTATTTTCTTTCCATGTTTACTCTATTCAGTTGTTCGTTCTTCCTTACTTTCCTTATTGGCTAAAAGAAGGAAGGAGAAAAAAATAACACCGCAATTTTTCTTTATTTTTGTATACTTCTATTTTCTTTCTTTGCTTACTCTATTCAGTCGTTCGTTCTTCCTTACTTTCCTTATTGGCTAAAAGAAGGAAAGAAGAAGACATAACACAGTATATTTTCTTTATTTTATCTACTTTTTTCTCCATCTGTGTGTATTTTGTCCACTTACGCTTTCTTACTTTCCTGGTTGGCTTAAAGAAAGAAAAACACATAACACGGTAGACTCGCATCCCCTTGTCAACAAACCTCGAGGCGGGAGAGGGAAGCCCAGATGGGAAGCCCTGCCGATGGACTTTATTGGCATTTCTCATCACCATCTTCCGCAAATATTGACACGGGACGCGCTGTTTGCCCACATTCAAATCACGCTTCGCCCCCGAGGAAAAACTGTTTGCCGTATCGTGAGCTGAAAAGTTGTGTTTAAGTGGTTTTACGTAACTGAAAAGGAGAACGAGAGGCTGACAACGCCATCTGGTGTCCCAAAATCTCTTATCTCACTGGTAGAGTTCATTATTTTCCCCTCTAGTTCTGTCGCCTTATACAGTTAAAAAAAAATCCACACTTTTGTATTATACTTATGATCGGCTAATTGCAGGTTTCTTTTGTTTTGGGGTGTGTGTTTAAAGGTTTTGTTATAGTTTGTGCCCTTGCATCATAAAAGAAAATCGTCTCTCACTTTAGCTGCTTACGACGCCTGGTGGTATTTTTTTTTTTTATGGTCCTTGGTCGTTGCCCTCATAACATTAAGAAAATAAGTTAACATTCAGCTCGAACACTGTAACTTCTTTTTATGCATTTATTTATGTTTATTTATTCATGTATTTACTTATATATTCATTTATTTGTTACACACAGATTAACCAGCACAACTCCTTTTATGTGTGCGTATTTATTAATTTATTTTATCAAGAGTTTGTTGTGGGCATCTTCTTCGTGTGTATATTTTTCTTTACCTTTACTTTACCTTTCCCTGTTTTCATATAGTGCAAAAAAAATAGTCTTCATATACCGCAAAAAATAAAATCTACGTATACATAAAAAAAATAGTCGTGATATAACGCAAAAAATCAGATCTTCATATACCGCAAAGAAAATAAAGTCTTCGTTTACCGCAAAAAATCAAATCTTCGTATACCTCACAAAAATAGTCTTCATATAACGCAAAAAAAAAAATCTTCATATACCGCAAAAAAAATTAAAGTTCTTCGTATACCGCAAAAAAATAGTGTTCGTAAATCGCCAAATAATAGTCTTCGTCAACAACAAAAAACAAAGCCTTCGTGTCCTGCAGAAAATAGCCTTCATATACTTATAAAGATGTCTGCGTATATCTTAAGGAAATATAGTCTTCGTATACAGCAGAAAAATTAAGTCTTCGTGTACCTCAGTCACTAGTCTTCGTATACCGCAAAAAATAAAGTCTTCGTGTACCTCAGTCACTAGTCTTCGTATACCGCAAAAAATAAAGTCTTGGGACGCCTTGAGAAGATAAAGTCGACCCCCGCTGAGCCCGTCTTCAGCGGCGCGTATCCCGAGTCATTCCAGGCGTGTTAAGCCATCGCCGTGTCCTTGGCTCCCGGGCTTGGGCATGGCCGTGGGCGTGGCAGCTGGCCCGCCATTCTCACTTACACACGCCCGGCCGCTTAATTGACACTGATGAACGAACTCCCCGCCCGGAGCTGCGTGGCGGCGGGGCGGTGAGGCGGGCGGGGGGCGTTCCTGGCTGACTGGTCGTTCTTTTAATACATTCAGTGCGGTGCAGCCATTCCAATTTATACATTACCGTTCCCTCAGCCGTGGGGAGGAGGCAAGGGAAGGGAAAAGGAGGAGGAGAAAGGAAAAGGGAAGAAGGAGAAGAGGAAAGGAAGAACTATAAGAGAAGGCGAAGAAAAACAGGGTAAAGGAAGATGGAGAAGGGAAGGGAAGAGGAGCTAAGGGAAGGGAAGAGGAACCAGGGGAAGGGAAGAAGGAAAAGGGGAAGGGAATGAAAGAGGAACTAAAAGAAAGGGGAAGATGGAGAAAGGAAGGGAAGAGGGAGAAAGGAAGGGAGAGGGAGAAAGGAAGGGAAGAGGGAGAAAGGAAGGGAAGAGGGAGAAAGGAAGGGAAGAGGGAGAAGGGAAGGGAAGAGGGAGAAGGGAAGGGAAGAGGGAGAAGGGAAGGGAAGAGGGAGAAAGGAAGGGAAGAGGGAGAAAGGAAGGGAAGAGGGAGAAAGGAAGGGAAAAGGGAGAAGGGAAGCATCGGTGGTATGAGTTTTTGTACTTCTTTTTTTTTTCCTTTTTTTATCCAGTTCAGGAAGTAATAAATTGATCGTGGATGTGTAAGCCTCTATGAACGATGATACATTTTTTTAGAGAGAAGATGTATTGATTTGTCACCGTGATATTAAATTTTGATAGACTGTGTTATGTAAATGAAACTCGCCCCTGATATTATTTATTTCCATACTTGTCATACCTTTTCCTTGTCTATTCTTTATTCCTTACTTATTCTGATCTCTTATTCTTTTTTTTCTCACTCATTTTAGTTATTAGTCTTAGAAAATGTTACACTATTAAGTCTGATGTGTGGGAGTTTACCAAGAGGCGTTAGAATATAGAGCGCGCGTTCAAGTCTCGCCGGAGTGTAATGACCGCCTCTATTTACTTGTCTGAGGGAATGTCACTCTATATAACTGGATCTGTGGAAGTTTAGCGTTCGAAAATGATTATGTGCGCGTTCGAGTCTCGCTGGAGTGTAATAACCGCCTCTATTTACTTGTCTGAGAAACTGTCACTCTATATAACTTGATGTTTGGAAGTTTAGCGTTCAAGTCTCACCGAAATCTACTAGCCGCCGAACACCACCACTGGCAGACCATCCGGCAAGTTCAACCTCAATTGCGACTTCGGACGAGGGAAGCAGCGGCCGAGGCAGGGGCGAGGGAGGGTAAGGGGATGTCATAAATATCTGCCGCGCCACAACAGGCCGGGCGGACTGGTCTTTAGAGACTTCAAGAAAGCCTGAAGCGATCATGAGCTTCAGCGTGTGACAAGAACGAGGGCCGAGACAACAAAATGATGATGAAGAGGAGGAGGAGGAGGAAGATAATGATGATGCTGTAAATGTTGGTGATGATTATACTCCTCCTCCTCCACTTCATCATCATCATCATCATCCTCTTCATCATCATCCTACTGCTGCAACTACTACTACTACTATTACTACTACTACTACTACTAATAATAATAATAATAATAATAATAATAATAATAATGATAATGATAAGATGAAATTACAACGCTTTGCTACCACGACCACATCCTTCCGTTCACACACACACACACACACACACACACACACACACACACACACACACACACACACATAATATTCCATCACCTCTCAATAAAACTCCTACTCACTCATTCTCTCTCTTACTGACCCACCTACACCCCTACAACCTCACTCACTCACTCTCGCCTTCCACTTACTCCTCCCTACCTCACTCATCTACTCACACTCACAAAATTCCCCTCGCCTCTCACTGACGCTCTTAATCATCCTCATCCTCACTGGTCGGTATGCTCAGACATCTTCACCTCTTGCATTATCTATTTTCAGAGGCCAAAAAGGAGATAGATTTGGTTCTAATGAGTGTTCTTTTAGGTTCACGGTACAGAAGAATGTTCAAACTACCACCAGGGCCATAAAACTACCCCTACAAAGGCCCAGAACTCCTATGAAAGCCTTGTCAGATATTTGTATTAGGGTGCCGATATGTTTAAGTAAAGGAGATAGATAGAGTTCTAATGACTCTTCTTTTAGGTTCACGGTACAGAAGAATTATCAGACTACCACCAGGGCCATAAAACTACCCCTCCAAAGGCCCAGAACTCCTATGAAAGCCTTGTCAAATAAGTGTATTAGGTTGCCGATATGTTTAAGTAAAGGAGATAGATCGGGTTCTAATAAGTGTTCTTTTACGTTCGTGGTACAGAAGAATGATCAGACTACCACCAGGGCCATAAAACTACCCCTCCATTGACCCAGAACTCCTATGAAAGCCTTGTCAAATAGGTGCATTAGGGTGCCGATATGTTTAAGAATATGACGCATTGTCCTCACCCATTCCCTCTCTCACTCGCTCCTTCCCTCTCCCGCAGGATCCTGGTGGGGGCGCCGAAGGGGACCAACCTACAACCCGGCACAAATGAGTCCGGGGCCCTCTTTAAGTGTCCTCTCACCACCAACACCGACGACTGCGTTCAGGTCCACACCGACGGCTTCAGGAGTGAGTACTAGCGTCCCCTCCTCCACCAACGCCACCACCACAACCTCCACCACCACAACCTCCACCAACAACCACTACCGACCCTCGACTTGTTTACCACCACTTGATTCCGCGAGGTTTTTCATAATTCCACTTATGAGACGCACTTTTACCTTTTTTTATGCACTGGTTCACCCACCACTGGACGTCCCTTGGCCCTTGTATTGGACGATGCTGGATTCTTGAGTGTTTGGGAAGTGACTGTTCTTTCGAGGCGATCTTGTTTGTTTGTTTTTCTTTAAGACTGAGAGACGTGAGGCTTGATCCCACCTGAGCCATTGATGGTAATTGGACGGTAGTTTGCAGGTGTCACGGAGGTGTTTGGCAAAAGTAGACGCGACAGAGAGAAGTTGTGAAGGACTAAGACACTTTATTTTTTTATTAAGTGGATGATTTTTGGACGGAAGTTTGACGTGTGATGTGTGTCTTGAAGGTAGATGTGACAGTAGGGGAATATTGAGACACGGAAGTACGTATATATAATGAGTTAGGTTGACGAAATATCATGGTCCAGTTTTCATTGTTTATTTTTTAGGGGAAATGGTTACTGGGTTGTTAAAAGCTAAGTGATAATGTTGGCATCTTAGTATGGGGGTTAGAGTCTTAGGGAAGTGAAAAGTGGATTTTGTTAACATAGAAGGTTGAAAATTAGAACAGGTAAAATGGAGCTTGAAAATTGGATGATCATTAGACAAAGCTTCGTATTCCCTTTATTGTACAGGTAAAGAGATGATAGACACAAAAAAATAGAAAGTAGAGCATTTAAATAATTTAACTCAAGGGAACAGCGTATTGATGTAGAAAACAGAGTAGTTATATAGTTTCAGTAAGAGCCATGGCGTTTTAGATCCTGTTTCTAGTCGTCATGTAACAATCAAGAGCATTATAGTTTCAGCGACCCTTTAAAAGTAAGGAATCTGATCCCTCTAGTGTTGGCATCGAGTCTCTTCCCTTCCTTGAGTGCTCGGCTGTATTGCGATGATGGATGTGCCGCGATGCATGGGTGTTGCGATGTTGTGTTTCTGTGAGTGTTTGGTGTCTTAGCGGGAAGTGTTGAGTAAGGGGAAGCAGGAAGGAGTGAGTGGCTGGATTTCTGTATAGGGAACGGAGAGGGTTGACTGGAGGCGCCGGTAAGTTATCCTCCAGATGTCCTCCTCCTCGATGTTGTTTTGTTTTTCGAAGCCAGCGACAGCAGTGAAAAAAGTGAAGTTCTAGATGCATGTTCCTTTACCTTTCCCCACCTCGCAGTGTCTCCCGCTGTAGGCGTGAGTAGCATTTATTCTTTAGTCACGTATAGACATCTGTTTTCTTTAGAGGATCTACGTAGTTAAGTGAAACCCATATTCTTTCCTAAATCGATACGCCCAGTAATTTATTTTTCTCTCCCTCCCTCAGCCAGCCATATAAACCAGCACTATATATTTATGTTTAGCACACATAGCCAGGCACTGTAAATATGTACCTCCACGCATAGCTTAAGGCATCCCAGCTGTCTCTTAGGTGGGTTAAGGTTCATCCCTCCTGTAGGCGTAGCGCTGTGCTCCCCGCGGCGGACAGCTCCCCTGGTGACCCTGTAGTGACCTCCCGCCGCCGCCTCAGCCATTCTGGGGCGGCGTGTAGCCCGTAGCCGCCCTGTAGAAGGTAGACAGAGACAGCGCCTGACGCATCGCCGGGCCGTAGGAAGGTGCAGGGACGGAATGATTAAGTGGCATGTTGACGCAGATCTTAGAAAACGGGGTGATGACGATTGATACCCCACGTCATCGCCCCGTTCTCCCCTCCCCCGTCCATTCCTCTCCCCATAGTCGGCACTCACGCCCCGGGGGTAGGAGAGGCGGGGCGGGGCGGGGCGGGGCGCAGGGACGCGTTGCAGGGAGTGAGTGTGTTGAGGATTACACTGTACTTGGGACCGCTAGAGTGCGTGACGTAATGGCAGGTGTTACAAGGTGAGACTCGGGTGTTTCTGTGCTAATGTAGACCTGCAGAAGACTGTGATCCAGCCAGGGAATGAGGGCTGGCTGCCTCCCTCCATACTTCCCTCCCTCCCTCCCTCCCTGACCGTCCCGGGGCCCAGACAGCCTCGGGCACTACCACTGTACATCACGACTTGCATGTTGCTGTAAAAATGTTGCCCGGCGTGGCTGAGGCGGCTGTAGCAGGGCGAGGTGGTGGCGGCGGCCGGAGACGGGTCGCCCCCACCCACTACTACCACGCCTCGCCTCGCCGCCTTGATCTCCTCCACTCACTGACGCTCTCCCTCCTGACTGGTCCTTCCCGGCGACTCTGTGCCTCTCCTCCCTCGGCTCCTGTCTGGTACTCAAGGTCCAGCACTCACCACCTCACCTCCATCCCCAAGGCTACACATCAGACCAAACACACAGGAACAAAATTTAGTCAGCACATTATCTCATCTCTAAAAATTGAATCACACTGTTCTAATCCATGGATTGAATTACCACTTTTAGGTGTTATAAAGGATCAAAAGCACATTTTCTTCGTAAATATGTTGTTGTATAAAATGGATAGTTCGTCTCTCAACAGTAATGTCATGCAAAATTTAAGTTACGATCCATAAGGACTCAAAACACAGTTGTCTTTAAACTTAAAATGTTAAGTACTTGAAAAGATATAGATGTTCACTGAAAAAGATTGCACCTGATGAGTCGAACATAACGTTTTAAATTACATGTAAAAATCACTTAAAATTGCAAGTGATATCAAAATGCAGAAACATTAATGAATTGTAAATATCACTCATACCAATATTTAAACAAGTAGAAAAAATACAAGTAAATAAATAATCAAAAAAATTTAAATTAACCTCATGCACCTAATCAAGGCACTAAACACAATATAAACTAAAACACAAAAACTAAAACAATTACAAACTCCTAAATCATCCCAACCACTCAACAAACACTCGCTCCAAAACTCCACGACATTATCAGCACATCTTGACAACCGGAGCCCAGAAAGGGTGCCCCAGGACCCTTCACCTCACCCTTATCATTCACCCGCGTCACTCACCCTTACTTCTACCAGAGGATGAGATTGTATCACCTTCCCAATGATTCCCTCTGGACGACCCCATTAATGTTTCCCCTTCAGGTATAATGACACGTTTACAGATTAAAAACAAACATTCACCACAACCAACAAAGATAATGAATAACGGAAACACTGACAGCAAACGATGACTAAGTTAACACTGGATAACAAGCATAATTATGACAACCAGACGGCGAATAATAATGATAATAATGATAATAACCCGGTAATTATTAACTAAAAAAGGTATATTGGTTATGGACGCTGTAATGATGGGAAAATGTAACTCTTTGAACGTGGCTTGAGTGACCTTGACTCTCAGACAGACCAACACACCTGACGCTAATTAATAATCTTCCTTCCCTTCACCTGAGCACCAATATTTTTTTCTTTATATATACGTGTTGACCCTTCCCTTCCTTCCCCTGGACTCTACCTTTCCCTTCCTGTCCCTGTAGCTTATAGACCAATTTTTAACATTTGTCTTATTTGTACAAAAACCAGAAAGAATTGATGATTGTGTTCTCAGTTATTTGCAAGTTTCGCACTACTTTTTTTCCCTGTTCTGTGTCAGCTGTTCCTCAAAATTAACCTAAGTTTTGAAACATTCGTACTTGATTTCTTTTTTCATGACTCCAGTTGATGATTTATTTCCGCTACCTCATTCTCACTTTCTCCTTCCTGACGTGACTTGAAATGGGAAGTTTGTGTCTGACTTTGTTGTAGTGTTGTTCTTCCTAGTCTATCCTCATCCACCCTATATACTCCACCCATGTCCCTCCTCCTCCACTATTTTGTTTTCCTTATCCCTCCTCCTTGTCCTCCTACTCCTCAATACCTCAATAGTCCATATCCACCTCCTCCAATGCCAGTTCTTCCACCTCTCTCTCTCTATCCCTTGTCCCTTCACCTCTCCCTCCTCCTCCTCTTCCTCCACCTCCATAGTCCATATCCACCTCCTCCAATACCAGTTCTTCCACCTCTCTCTCTTTCTCTATCCCATGTCCCTCCTCCTCGTCCTCCACATCATCCTCTTCCTTGACTTCCACCCACTCATCTTACCACATCCTCTTCTTTCTCTTCATCCATACTTCCTCTCTCCTCTTCCTCCTTTTCATCTTCCCCTTCTTTCCCATCCCCATCCTTATCCCATTAGACCCACCCTTCCCCATTCCACCCTCACACCCTTCCCTTCTACCCTCCCCACCATCCCCTTCATGCCCTTCCATCTTGCAGCCTCTTCATGCCCCTCTCCCCTCCCCAACCTCCCCATCCATGTCCTCTCATCTTGCCCCCTTCCTTCCCCCTCTCCCCACCATCCCCATTCATTCCCTCCACCCCTCTCCCCTCCCATCCTGCACCCCCCCTTCCTTACCCCTTCTCAAAGTCACGTCCCTCGGGTGTTAAGGGGGAGGTCATCCATTCCCCTCCCCTTCCCCTTTCTCCCCTCCCCCCTCCCCCCTTGGACTCTTATGTCACACTCTAATTAAAGGAGGAGAAGGTGCAGGGCTCCTGACGACGAATTAGTTGTGTGTGTGTGTGTGTGTGTGTGTGTGTGTGTGTGTGTGTGTGTGTGTGTGCGCACCAATAAATCTGCCGTCCACCACCACCACCACCTCCTCCTCCTCCTCCTCCTCCTCCTCCTCCTCCTCTACCTCCTCCTCCTTCTCTAGTCCTCCTTCCCCTCCTCGATTCCTTCTCCTCCTCCTCTAGTCCTCCTCCCCCTCCTCCTCCAGCACCACCTCCATCACCACCACCACCACCGCCACCCCTGACCACGGCACTGCAGCGGCGCCCAGACACAAACTCACCTTTCCATCTCACGTGACCACTTTTTAGATGTTTAAAATTGATTCCACACCAGAAATATGTTTGTCTTACGTTATGTATGTTGCTTACTTCTTACAGATCCGAGAACAAGGCGCTACGAATTTGACTGTAAGTTTAACCCTCACCCTCCACCACTACCACACCACCACCACCACCGCCACCCCGGGGTCGCGCACCTCGGGGCCGCGTCCAGCATGTGGCCTCAACCACCCTGGATATGCATAACCCCTTGCCAGAGAACACCTTGGATTGCCTTATCTAACCCATTGCTCTCCTGAAGCGCCTTGCCTCACTAACGCCTTTCGGCCCTCACAGCACCAGCGCCTTAGAGCACCGGCACTGCCCTCCCCTCACCCCCCTGGGCACTCCCCCGGGCGCTGCATTACGCATGTTGTGGACTTGTTAAGGTTTTGGCCATCTGGAGGCACCTTAGCGGGTTGTGGTGCCCCTACGGCCTCTTGCAGCACAGACCGCTCGTGTGGTGTTCCTTTGGCCCCGCGAGGTTCTTCCGCCTCCCTGGGGCGTGCACGAACAAGTGTCTGGAGTGACTTCGTGCTAGTTTAGTCCAGTTGGTCCAAGCGATGGTTTGAAAGTGTTGGTCGCTTAGTTGGTTGGTCAGTCATGCTCGCGCGCTGACCACTGGTGTGTGTGTGTGTGTGTGTGTGTGTGTGTGTGTGTGTGTGTGTGTGTGTTCCTCCACGACTCATGGAGTGTACAGACTAACCCAGCACACACACACACACACACACACACACACACAAGCACTGGAAGCACCACAAACAGGCATGTGTGACCGATCGACTTCCTCGTTCCCCGGAGGCACACACAGCCACCTCGGGGACCCCCTGAAGGCCGGCCGTGAGACTTTCTTTCGGCCCATAAACCTGATCACTGCATTGACATCCGCTCAGGTCCCGGCGGCCGCTCCCTCACTCATCAGCCGCCGAGGGTTGTGACGAATTCATCTTCGTCTTTTCACTATTATGCCGCCTAAATGGCCATAAAAAGTGTAGTATATGCACTCAAATATTAAATTACAAGTTAAAGAGTAGTATTTCAACACTAGAAGCTTTTAATCCCTTTTGTAGGTATGTAAGATGCTGTTTTAGATTATCAAAGTAAAAAATAATGTTAATAATGTTCGTATAATAGGTGTCAAATTGCAAAGGTAGAAGGTAAAAAGCTGCAAATCACTTACTATTCCTGCCAAAACGAGGCGGCGCTGTTTTACATTATCAGAGTAAAAAATAGTGTTAATAATGTTCGTATAATAGGTATGTCAAATTGTACAGGTAGAAGGTAAAAAGCTGCAAATCACTTACTATAACTACCTCCAAAAACAAGGCGGCGCTCCAGGCTAATGTAAATAAAGCAACATTGAATGATGAACATGACACGTGCGAGCATCTGATAGGAGAGTTTCCATAGAGTAGCCGATCCCTCAGACCCGGCGAGGCGCAGACTGGACAACCTTCGCCTTGGTGCTGACGAGGAGGAAATGTGACCGTTGGCAGCTGATGAAATAATATATACTTGTAAAGCGTCTGATAAATTTCAATAGAAGTAAATGTAATATACTGAATACAAGCTCCAAACTATATAATTGAGTATACTGAGCCTTTTTTTCGTCATACCAGTATACGAAAAAAAATCCATAAAAAAGATGAAATACGAAAAAGCAAACAGCACCTTTTATTACTTGTTTGTTAAGTAAAAAAAAAAAAAAAAAAAGCTCTTCATCGGCCAATTTATCATGATGCAAGGTTTGTCTGTCTGTGTCTTGCCCGTTAGCCTTTAGTTCATTAACATTCGTGCGTGCGTGTGTGCGTTGAACTTAACTATAATTGAGTCTGCTGTCTCTTGGCGATGATGATGATGATGATGATGATGATGAGAATGGTGATGACGATGCATGCGGTTGCCTTGGCTTGCCTGCTCTATAGATAGCTGATGCATGAAGTCGCCTTGTTAATTTATATATATTTTACTTCCCACATTATTCATCCCTCCCTCCACTCCCTCCTCCAGACGGTTACTTTGTTTTAATCGTTTCTTTCCCTGTTCTGTTTAGTCTCACATCTACCCTAGTTTGGCCTCGTCCGCCTCCCCCTCACCCCACTAACACCTTCCACATGCTCTGTCTCCTCACTCTCAGCCTCCTTTTTCATCCTTTTTTTTTCTCCTTCATCGCCTCCTTTTCCAGTTCTTTACCCGACCGTCGCCTTCCTCCCCTTCTCTTTTTCCCTTCCCCACGGCCTCATTATTTTTTTTTTTTTTCCGTTTCACACAAAAAAATCTCCCTTCCACACCCTGTCCCTTTCCCACGGACTTTGGTTTATAGCACTTTTTTTCACATTGTTTTACGGTTTATGACTTTTATTTTCAGTTGCACCGCTCCGGAGTAGGTTGCTGGAATTTATATTATTATTTTTTCCATTATTTCAAGCTGTCCCGCTCCCCTCCCTTTATTTTCGTTTTGGCTTTTTGGCAGGTTGAGGTTATTTTTTTTCTTTTCATTTTCTATTTATTTTTCTTATGTTTATGGCTGCACTTTTGAGATTGCTGGCATGTTCGAAAATATTTATACTTAGATGTCTTTGTTTGGCGCTTGTCCCTTTTTTTTTATAGTGGCGGCGTTTCTTGTGCTTGTTTTCCTGCACACACCTGGAATGAACCTTTTCTAGGTATAAGAAAGAAAAATGGTTTGCGCACCCTGGAAACGTACGGGGCTTGCACAGCTCTGCGTGAGTCTGACACTGATGCCTTGACGATGCTTTGGCTCAGTCGAAAGTCTCGCTTGAATGGTCACTCCTTTGAAAGCTGTAAAAAGTCGGCGACCGCAGCGCAACAACGGGTGACTGTGTTAAGTGCTCTGCGGTTTCCTAAGAGGATTTGCATGAGTTGGAAAAAAATATAATATTCAATCGTGTCGAAGAAAGACATCAAGGTGGACTAAGAATCTTGTTTTCCGTTCCAAATCTCCGAAAGGTGACAACTGGATCCCCATATTTGGGTAGTCAATTTTTGTTTTTTCTATCTCAAGGGAGTGGTGAATGTTGGTGTTTACTGGTGTTGTGTCAAGGTCACCAGAGAGAGAGCAACTGTGATACCCAGTGGTGGCTCTGTTATCGCCCTGTGGCAAGGTTCAAAGTTTTCCTGTTCAAATTGTTAAGGTAACCAAATTCGACACCAAAGCGCGAGTGACTTCATATTGCATCACTACATAGTGTTCACGGCTGCCTCTTATTCATACTTCATGGTTTACTTTGTACTCCGTCACCAGTACCTCACTCCATTTTCAGTAATTGCAATCAATCTTTTTATATAAACTGACATTCCTGTTTTGTATTTATACGTCGGAAAATTAGGTCAACTTTCTTTATTATTTATCCCCAAAGTGACCATGCTATCTTTTTTTATATGACAAAGCTCATGCATTTTCCTTATATATCCTGTATGGCTGCATTTCTCTTATTTTGTCTGTATTTCCGGCGCCAAGTCAAGGGTTCCCGCCGTCGGGGTGTGTCGCGGCGGCCTCCCCTCCGTGACGCATCAGACGACCTGACGATTTTACTTTGTCATCCCGCGCGGGGAACGAACACACGCCTGATTTTTTAAACGTCGCATCAGCCTTTAGTAAATATAATGTGCTGATTTGCCTTTATTCACCCGTTTTTTTCAAGGCGTCGTTAGTTGATTTTGTGGATTTTTCACAACGCTTTTTACGACTGAGTTTGTAAAATGTCGACTCTATGAAAATCCAACACTTCTAACTAACTCCGCCCCAGAAAATGGAATAAGAAGCCAAACTAGCCACACAACTGATAATAAACACTAATATGACGTTTAGAAGATCTGGCGTCGGTCTCAGTTGGCGTGGGAGCAGTGATTAGCGGGCTTTTTTGTTTTCCTTTGTTTTTGCCCTTGAGCTACTTCCGTCACTCCAAAAAAGAGAAGCATCGCAGAGGAACCCTACGGACGGACGCGCCTCCCAGCGAACTCCTGTGGCGGCGGTGCATGAGTGGCGGCGAGGGCGTACCGCTGCAGGGGCGTGGCGGATCAGATGACAGCACCGCGAGACGTGGATGGCGTGGCGTGGCGTGGCGGTCAGTCGCTCGGAAAAGTCTGGCATTTTACTCGCTCTGGGTCGCCGCTCATTTGTTTGAACACGGCTCGCGAGTTTGCTCTTAACTCTCGTGCCACTGATAATGGACTTCACTCGAGTTACATGCCCACATTTTTAACCCTGTTTTTATCTCCCGCTGTTGGATTCACCTTGTGGCCGCGTCCGGTGTAGTGAAGGGATGCATACCATCACGCGCGAGCACTAGGACTCGTCTCATTTTCATTCCGCTCAACTTATTGGAACGTTTTCTTTTTTTGCTTCATTTCTCTCTCTCTCTCTCTCTCTCTCTCTCTCTCTCTCTCTCTCTCTCTCTCTCTCTCTCTCTCTCTCTCTCAAGGCGTGGGTCTTAATAATTCTTGGTCAGTTACAACCGCGTCAGTATATTCAATGGTTCTTTATCGTTCTGACATGAGCCACGATTCTCGCTACCTCCTGCAACGTCAAGGAGTTTAGTGTTTATTTCGCACTCAATACAGACGCGGGAAGGGAGTTAAAGTCGAGAATATGCCGCGTCATCGTAATAATCTTCGTTAACGTAATAATTTTCATCCCTAACAAGACGGAAGCAGTAGCGAGCATCCGTGGCAAGACAGCGCTACGTCAAGGTGTTAAATGTTCCTTGCGCTTATCTCGACGAAGGGAGCGACCCACCTCATAAGTTACCGCCATGTCAGGTCTTTTTAATTATCTTCCTACCTGAGCCAGACGCAGGTGGTAGCGATTCTTTAAGAGCCACGTCAAGGAGTCATCAGATTCGCGCCACACGTCCCCCCTCCCGCTGTGCTTGCCTCCCCCCAGCCCCCCACACCCACGACCGTCCCTTCTGGGTGCTTTGTCCTGGCTGAGGTGACGGCCGCGGGTACCTGAATGCTGCCTGTCTTGTTGCATACCACCATGAGTTTTTGTTTGCATCAGTAGTCAATGCAATCTTGGCCTCTGCTGCACCACCACCACAGTATAGCTATAAGTTGTAGATAGTACGAGTTATGATTTTTTTGTTTGTTTGTTTGTGCGTTTGTGTGCGTGTGTGTGAGTGTGTGTTTGGTTTTCGCTCCTTTTGTGGAATATTCAGTTTACTCATCACGGTTGGTATGTGTATGCGCGTGTTTGTTTGTGTGTTCACGTATGTCTTTGTATATAAGAAACAAGCTGTAATATATTCAGAGTTTGTATTGTTTGGCGTGGGTTGTCTTACTTGTGCTTTGTTCATGTAAATACTTCATGTTAAAGCTTGGAACTATATCTGTAAAGTGCAAAGTTGTTGGAGACACGACCTAAGCAGGGAGGAGAAGAATAAAGCTTTACTTGTGCTTTGCGAATCCTCCTATGTAAATTCAGCTTACTTGAGTTCTCTGTCAAAGCTTCAAGTATTTTGTTTTGTTTGAATACTTCACAAATGGTCTATCAATTCAACACTATCAAGTCAGTTAGTAGGTGGGTCGGAGAGACGAGCAACGCGCCCGCATAACCACCGCCGCCGCCGCCGCCCCCGCTGACCGCTCCTCCTTTGCAGATCTCGAAGACAACTCCCTCTCCGAGCCCGTCGAGGATGAGATCAAGGACGGACAGTGGCTCGGCGTCACCCTCAAGAGCCAGGGACCAGGCGGCAAAGTGCTGGTGAGGACACACACACACACACACACACACTCACACGAGCAACTATGATTATTGCTATTATTGTTATTTCTATTTTCATTTTTATTTTCAATCATACTACTTTGTTCATTTGTTTCATTCATTTCATTTCTTCTTCCATTGATGTATATTTTCAGCTCTAGGGCTGCCTGGTACTTCATGCAATAAACCGTTTATTATTAGTAGTATTAGTATTACACACACACACACACACACACACACACACACACACACACACACACACACACACACACGAAAATCTAATTACTTTTTAGTACAGTGTCATCCCCTGTTTTCTAATGTTTAACTTTATGAAGAAGTGGAAATAGAGATGGGAAATGTTCGTACTAGCCAACTGCATAATTCTGAAACTGCTCAGTGGTAAGTTTGCGAGAAAGAAGAGAGAGAAAAAGGGAATACCTATGAGTCGGGAGCTGCTTCCGGAGATACTAAAAAGCCGGTTTAGTGTTCATCTTGTTGCTTCTTAACAGACAAACATCCGAAAACATGAGCCTAACGTTGTGTGTAGAATTGAGTAAGAGGAATATGCGGTTTAGTGTTCATCAACTCATCTGAATCACTTGAGGCTCCGAATCAGTGCTTTGTTATAGCGGGTTATTCTCCGTATGTTTAGGACTTATGATTGTTGTATTACCAAAATTGTCACAAATAACTCCCGTTGATGTTCGCCGTTGCTTGGTGTCCATTATTAACAAGTCAGGGAGGTTTGATTAACAACTGATTCGTTAAGTGTCGACTGTCGACCCGCCAGGATTCAAAGGTCGGTATTGTGTCTCCTTGGTATTGTCAGACGCTTCCGCCCATCTCATCGACTAATTCCAAAGGCCAAAATGGAGATCAGTCGGGTTCTAATGAGTGTTATTTTGTGTTCATAGTATAGAAGGGTGAAACTACCACTAGGTTCAAAAACTACCCCGGCGTTCATAGTAGAGAAGGGTTAAACTACCACCAGGTTCAAAAACTACCCCGGCGTTCATAGTAGAGAAGGGTTAAACTACCACCAGGTTCAAAAACTACCCCGGCGTTCATAGTATAGAAGGGTTAAACTACCACCAGTTTCAAATAAACTACCACCAGGTTCAAAAACTACCCCGGCGTTCATAGTAGAGAAGGGTTAAACTACCACCAGGTTCAAAAACTACCCCGGCGTTCATAGTATAGAAGGGTTAAACTACCACCAGGTTCAAAAACTACCCCGGCGTTCATAGTATAGAAGGGTTAAACTACCACCAGGTTCAAAAACTACCCCGGCGTTCATAGTATAGAAGGGTTAAACTACCACCAGGTTCAAAAACTACCCCGGCGTTCATAGTATAGAAGGGTTAAACTACCACCAGGATCAAAAACTACCCCGGCGTTCATAGTAGAGAAGGGTTAAACTACCACCAGGATCAAAAACTACCCCAGCGTTCATAGTATAGAAGAGTTAAACTACCACCAGGATCAAAAACTACCCCGGCGTTCATAGTATAGAAGCGTTAAACTACCACCAGGGTCAAAAACTACCCCAGCGTTCATAGTATAGAAGAGTTAAACTACCACCAGGATCAAAAACTACCCCAGCGTTCATAGTATAGAAGGGTTAAATTACCACCAGGTTCTAAAACTACCCCAGCGTTCATAGTATAGAAGCGTTAAACTACCACCAGGGTCAAAAACTACCCCGGAAAATGCCCAAAACTCATGAAAGTCTAGTCCAATATGTGTGCTTGGGCGCCGAAGTGTTTGAAAATATGATCCAAAGCTTCGGACCACGGTTTGCTTGAGCGGGGCCGTCGGGTTCGTTGACAGCGCGACTAATTAGATGAACGCAGTGAAGGCAGCGGGGTGCATGTCGGTGGACTGTTGCGGTTTTGTTCTGCAGTAATTGTGACAAGATAATGAGTGGGGATGAAAAGCATACACAAGGGTACTGGGCTGACACGTTGCTGAAACATCGACTTGGCGCTGGTGGTTGGAGGGATTCATCTTTCGGAGCGAGACAGACAAACCCAGACCGTAAAATTAAGGAAACCAAGGAATAAAGAATAAAAGAGGAACAAGAACAGAGAGAAAAGGATCTGATAGTTTTTAATTTCAAAGCAAAGCCAAACTGTAAAATTAAGGAAACCAAAGAGCAAAGAATAAAAGGGGAACAAGAACAGAGAGAAAAGGATCTGATAGTTTTTCATTTCAAAGCAAAGCCAAACTGTAAATTGAAGGAAAACAGAGAATACGGAATGAAAGGGAACAAGACTAAAACACAAAGAGGATCTGATAGTTATTCCGTTGCAAAGAAGGTCACAAGAGGAGAAGGAGGAGGAGGAGGAGAGCAACTACCGCTTCTGTGTTTGGCCTTCAGAGCAGCATTGCCAGATTATCGTATTCACCACACCGTCTTTATTACTTTTAAGCCTCAAACTCTCGTACCTACAGAAATAACGATAGAAAATTGAAGTTAGCGTTAAAACTCCTATTTATTGATGTTTGTTTGTTTGTTTTTGCATTCGTTAATGGTCAGAAACTACGAAAATGCAATGCGATGAGTACGATAATTTGGCACGGTGCTTCAGAGGTTCAGAATCATTCAATTGTGTCAAAGGTCCTACGTGTGAGGAATACCAAGGTGGGCAGAGCTGGTGGTCAGGGCGGCGGGCAGCGTGCGGAATGGTAAATATGAGGCTTTGTTAACAGTCCAGTAGGCCTTTGGGAATACATATAGACCTACGAGTTAATCTGTGAAGGTTACGGTAATTGTGGAGATTCACTACGCGCCTCCAAAATACGATATTACGCCTCCATATTATACTTAAGGGACGAGATACATGTCCCTTAACCATAATGTGAAGGCGGAAAAACTTAAAAGTAAAGAAAAAGCGGTAAAGGTTGTGAAAAGGCATATTGATTACGAGCAGCGGGTCTCCATCCGTCTTGGTGGGAGCCGCGCCATGACGGGGCAACTTACAAGCAAACATGAGCACGGTGACGGGTCGTTATTTATATTGGCAATGGCTGGGTAATTGGTTTTCACAGCAGTGCAAAGATGCAAGGTCACCGCCGATGAGGCTTACAAATTTCCAGGCAGTGTGGTGAGATTAGTGCACAGACGGAGGACTTATTAAAGGGGCTAGGGGCCATATTTTTAAACATTCCGTCGCCCAAGTTCACCTATTTGACAAGGCTTTCGTAGGAGTTGTGGGCATTTCCAGGAGTAGTTTTATGACCCTGGTGGTAGTTTGACCCTTCTTCTCTTCCGTGAAACTAAGAAACACATATTTAAAACCGCTTTCGTATAAGTTCAGGGCATTTCCAGGAGTAGTTTTATGACCCTGGTGGTAGTTTGACCCTTCTACTGTACCGTGAACCTACAGAAACACTCATCAGAACCAGATTGACCCCCTCTTTGACCTTTACAAATGGATGTTGTGAGAAGCGAAAGTATCTTATAATACCGACCTATAGTCATGTACACCAGATTTATTTATTAACTCCTCTGATAGTATTGGTAGTGTGTTGTAGTGTTATTGCCATGAACAGAACAAGCAGTTAGTCAGTCACTCACCTCCTCCCCCCACCCCTTCCCTTAGGTCTGTGCCCACCGCTACATGCACAAGGGCCCTAAGTTCCAGTGGGGCTACGGCCTCTGCTATATCCTCACCAATAACCTGGACGTCATGGACAACCTGGAGCCCTGCAGAGGAAAGCCCGTCAACAAGTAAGTCGCCTTCCCTCACTTGCTTTTATTTCACTGGGGCGAGGGACCAAGAGATAGCTATGTAGTACCTCCTCCAACCTGCATATTTTACTTATACCGTATATAGAAATTGGTGGATGTGTTTAATCATACTTGTTGCCTTTCTAATTACTGCAGTTTTTGTTTTGTTTTCCATCTTTACTCCAGACCTTATCACGTACTTCACGTAAGGAAAGTTAGTTCAAGTGATGTATTTTTCATTAGTATATAAAATAGATGTTGTTTTGGAAAAGTTTATGTGCAGTTATTATATTTGCTGGACACCATGTTATCAGTCATGTATCTAATTATTCGGTTATCACTTTTCTCACACGATATCATTCCCTAGTACCTACTATTTACTGTGGATTTTCCTATTTTTTTCTGTATTCTTTTATATTCTTGCATTTTTATTGTATTTTGTGTGTGACTGTGCCGAAACTATTTGTAGCGCCTTATATCAGGTATCATATGCTGGACTAGCCTTTTAAATTTCAAAGATCAATAGTTTAGATGCATTTGTAACTGTTTTTTGCAAGCCAAAGTCTAGTAGAGGATTTATTCTAATGTTCTTGCTATTGTGATTAATTAATGATTTTGCTATTTCTCATTGGGCACCAGCAGCACGGGTCTTGTAGAGGATTTATTTTAATGTTTGTTATTTTGATTATCTAATGATTTTGTTGTTTTCTCTGTTGTTTTTCAGTTTCCTCAGTTTCTCATTTTCCTCAGTTTGTTATTTTGATTGTCTAATGATTTTCTTGTTCTTCAGTGGACACCAGCAGCATGGGTCTTGTAGAGGATTTATTTTAATGTTATTTTGATTATCTAATGATTTTGTTGTTTTCTCTGTTGTTTCTCAGTTTCCTCAGTTTGCTATTTTGATTGTCTAATGATTTTCTTGTTCTTCAGTGGACACCAGCAGTACGGGTTCTGCCAGGCGGGCACCAGCGGCCTGCTGCTGGAGGACGAAGTGGTGCTGGGCGTGCCGGGGCCCTTCACGTGGCGCGGCACCGTCCACACCTCTAACATCTCCGACAACTTTCTGTTCAAGGACAAGACTCAGTACTTTGGCCCAGTGACGGAGACTGATTATCCCGTTGACAAATACAGCTACTTAGGTGAGACTTTTTTTTCAGCAAGGGAAACAGCTCATCTGCAATAACACAAAATAGCAACAAAAAAGCCCACTAGCGACTGCTCCAATAACAGTAAACAGAGGAAGGGGTCAAAAGAGAGGTCAATTTTAGGAGAAGAGTGTTTGCTTCCACTGCCATGACTTAAAATCTTGTAATTGAGAGAGTTCAATACAAACACACAATGCCTATATGTCAATACACACACACTCTTTGAAGACTTCCTTAGCAAGCCATCAGCCATAGATACCATGTCTTACCACCACCAATTTCATCACCCCCCCACCTTTTCTCCTCAGGCTACTCCGTGACTGCCGGCCGCTTCTTCGGGAACTACATGTCTTACGTGGGTGGGGCGCCTAGGTCCCGGGAGACAGGCCAGGTCGTCTTCTTCACAAGGGAGAAGATCGGCAACAGTTTGCTGCGTGTGGACCTCATTCTGGACGGAGAGATGTTTGCCTCGAGCTTTGGCTATGAAGTGCTTGCCATCGATATCAATGGTGACAAGTGAGTAGAGACTGGTCGTGTGTCCTTCAGAATGAGAGCATGATGGAAATAACCAATTAAAGTGTAAGCAATGAGCAAGGGAATCTCCGAAAAGGGAGGGGATGTGTGGATCAAAGTTGTGCACTGAAAACGATAATTAAAACGAACCTAGAGAAGGATAGGAAGCTATGACAGGGTTAACAATAAAGACTTAGAGGATGTGCTGAAGATATAATATGTGGAAGGAGGTGAAGGAGTCAGGTCACATAATAATGATAGGAGTGCCTTTGTGCATGAGAAAGGAGAGCTGAGTGAGAGATGTTTATATGAGATGTGAGACCCAGAGTAAAAGAGTCAGGTCCGAGCTGAAAGTGAGCAGTACAGAGCAGTCTTTGGTGGCAGGCCCTTTGCAGATAATAGTGTTATTGGCAGAAAGTGAAATGTTCTAGAGGATTGTGGATGAATTTAATAGGGTGTGTAAGAGGAGTAAATTTATGATCTTTGAGAATGCAAGAAAGCAGACTAATGCCACTCCAAAGCTAAATGGGTGAAACATGGGGCGCTGATATTATTTAAATGTGATAAAGAGTGAAGATAACTTTATGGAAAAAAAGCAGGGGGGTAGAATTGAGGCAGGATGAATCGGGGAAGACTACCAGGGATATGAATCAGTAGAGCAGATGAATATTGGAAAGAGAAAGATTTGGCAGGTAAAGGATTGAATGTGCCGAGTCTTTAGCTAGTATGACCTCCCCCTCTAAATAAATTTCTGTAAGGAGGCAGGGTGTCAGAAATTAAGATAGACAGAGAAAGAGAGAGAGGTTGATAAATGAGAAAAAGCTACATACTTGGTTTTCATACATTTGTGAGAACAGTAAAAGTAAAAACAGAGGAGGGCCATGTACTTAGAAGAACTTTGCAGGTAGAAGGGTATCAGGACACCTCTCCTCCCGAAATTGACCTCTCTTTCGGCCACCTCTTTTGATTCTATTTTAGGAGCGGCGAGTAGCGGGCTTTTTTTTTATTATTGTTTCCTTTTTTGTGCCCTTGAGCTGAATCCTTTGTTGTAAAAAAAAAAAAAAAGGAGGTAGAAGGGATGAGACCAGCTAGAAGACAAAAGAAGACTGCAAATGTTGTGTGGAAAAAGGAATGAGAAGAATGAACATAAAGGAGGCGACAGTATACAGTCATCAACAGAGGGAGAGACCACTATCCCGTCCAACTCCATAAGGGAAAATAAAGACATTAAACGAAAAAAAGAAGAAGTTAAGGTGAGAAGTACATGCAGCTTCCTAGTCATATGTAGGTCAGGAGTTCACTGTTTTCTTTTCATTCTCAGGCGAGATGACCTGGTGGTGGGCGCTCCCTTCTACTACAGTCGCGTCGCCAGTGGTGCCATCTATGTCTACATGAATAATGAAGGCGGCTTCCAGGAAAACCACCCGTTCACCAAGATTGAAGGTTAGTCTCCAGTCTTTCTGTCTCTACACCTGCTCTTTTTACTTGTTTTCCTTCTTTGCTCCTCTTTCTTCCACTTTTCCTCCTCCTCCTCCTCCTCCTCTTTTTCTTCTTCATTCTCCTCCTCCTCCTCCTCCTCCTCCTCCTCCTCTCCTCATCATTCTTAATGCTCATTGGCAGTTTTTAAGATTAGTTACTGTGGAGACTTGCAAATCTCATTTGAGTTTTGCAAGTTAATTAACTTTTTAATGAAAAATCCTGATGGAATTATAGGTAAAGTTATGCTGCAAAAGGTAGTCAAAAGCTGTTTATCATTTATAGATGAAGTAAACTTACACCTTTTTTTACAGATTTTCTGTAAGTAAATATTCAAATAAGAGTATTAACAATGAAATGTTGCAAACATTGTCATGATAAATGATTACTAGGTTGAAGCTACATAATTTTTCCCTGAGTGAATCATTCATACTTGCTGTTTTCATCGGTTTCTAAGATTGCTGAATTCTTTGCGGTTTAGTGATCAACATGTTCCACTTTCTCATTCAAGGTCTAGGTCTTGCATTTGACAAGTACATGATGCCAGTGCCACTCAGTGCCACAGGTGAAGTGTGAGGCCACATGTAGTTCTCCTTTGAGCACACTGTCTGTGGGTTGAGGCTGTTTAGCACCAATGACGTAGCACAGAACATTAGTCGTCCTGTCCACAGGTCATTGTAGTGAAGACTAACCATAAATTTCCTTTCACAAAAGTTTCATTCACCGTTGTCTTGATATGACTGTAGCATTGTTTATTTTCTCTGTGTATCTTCTTAGGTCTGTATGATGTATGTAGTATTTGGTCATGTTGACATTCTTAATTAAATTTATTTTCATCATCTTGAGGGACCAGCCACAATAGATGTGTTGTAGTCTAGCATCTTAGAAAGACTGATTGTAATATGTAATCTTGTGAGCATGAACAAGCACCTGTAAGTGTTGCCAAGTACTGTATGTGAAACTTGAGGTTGGTCACTGCCGAATCGTAAGCATAAGTAAAAAATATCATATAAGCCGTACCTTGTTTGCACTAGCATGGGTCAAGCACTTCATCAGCCAAAAAAAGTCATATTTGCTTTAAGTGTAATGCATTCATAAGTTAAATCCATGTAATCTAACTTGTTATTTTACATTTTTGTTGCAAGTTGCTGACGCAAAAATGTAATCATGAAGTTTGTGCATGGAAATGAATGTTTCTTTATTTATTGTTGCTTTATTATTCTTTGCAGTTATTTGAAATACCAAGTATAGATAAAACTTTTGTTCATGTTCCATGATTGACCACTGTGCAAGATCACTTAATACAAAGTTCAAAGCACAAAGTAATGTTGCTAGTGAACGCTCTTGAACAGCACCGGTAACACAGAGTTTTGTGTACGCAGGAGCCCCAGGGGAGAGCCGCTTTGGGTCCTCCATGACATCCCTCGGTGACCTGAACCGTGATGGCTACCTGGACGTGGCTGTTGGTGCGCCTTACGAGGGCCGTGGCGTCATTTACATCTTCCTCGGCTCCAAGGACGGGCTGGTGACAGAACCTGCACAGGTATCTTGTCTCAGTTTTATCATATTTTATGAATTTTATTCAGCACCCTCCTTCTTATGCATCTCACTTGTGTGTAGCCAGAGAATGATGAAGGCAGTCTTTACCGTCACTTCTTTGACCTGAACTCTTAAAAATTTGTTTGGTGCTATTTGACCCAAAATGTTTCTGCCTCATGTAGGTTTTGTTCACCCAGTCATTTGATTAGCTTCAAGGAGGAATAACTGACTGTGGTGAAATATGTCTTGCTACGAAGCTCAGCTTACAATCATCACAAAGCGCTGAAAGTTACTTGTACCACCAATTATCTCTTCCATATTGATATTGAGCTCATTCATGTATTGCATCACCAGCACAAGCAAAATTCAGTCATATTATGTGTAGCATGAGTGCAAGGGTGATGCTGAAGACCACCTGAAAACTTCCTTGTCCTTGCAGGTCATCCGTGCCGAGGACTTGCCAGGCACGCCATACGATGCCTTTGGGTACTCCCTGAGCGGCGGCATGGACCTGGACAACAACGGCTACCCAGACCTCCTCACGTCTTCCTTCTGCAGCGACCGAGTGCTCCTCCTCAGGTGTGTTCCTCAAACTCTCTGGTTTCATTCTATTTTTGCATTACTGATGTACTCTGATGGAACTACTGTTTATGTGTTGTGTTATGTGGATATTTATTCACTATTGATGTTTTTTTTTATTAAAAATTGACATATCGTAATTTTTAGTGTTTTGACTTCAGTATGCCCATGCAGGGCAGTACCTGGGGGGGGGGGGGCATCTGATATTGATGCTTATACTTGTAAAGGGAAAATGAAAAGTTGAAAGTCAACCTATCTATGTATCTTACTCCATAGCACTTGAAACAAAAACGTATAAACAAAAGGGAGTGAGTCTGCATAGTAGTCTAGAGGGTGCCATTCTGTGTGATGTGATCAGGTCCTTGGTATGGTTATATATTTGTTGCTACAGTAATATTTTCCTCTTATAAAAGTGTATAAAAATGGCCCCGCCTTGCAGGGCTCGACCCATCATTGATATAGAAACCAGGGTCTCCTCCAACGGCCAGCTGAACAACATTGATCCAAGCAGGAAAGGTTGCCGAGAAGACATCACAGCCAACGAAACCTGGTGAGTTCCCACATCCGTCCTTGCGACCCATCACGGGAGAGATAATGACAAGTGAACTGTAGTACAACTGTCAGTTTACCGTATATGTAGTTGGCAACATTGTGAACAAGCCATTTTATGTTTTAATCCTGTATTCTTCTATTCAAGCTTTTTGAAAATTTCTTCACTTATTTATTTTACCTCACTAATATTTTCTTGCACTCCAGTTAGATACCTTTTTTTCTGCTGCAGCTTCTCGTTTGATGCTTGCTTCAAGATGGACAACAATGCAGGAACCAGGACTGGCCTGCGGCTGCACTACACCATCGAGGAACGACCTTACCAGGACCGGCCACTAGCAAGAGTCCGGTTTGCTGACAGCGCACCCAATGAGCCGAGCGAGGTGCATCGCAACATTGTCCTGAGGCCTGAGGACATGGGCCTTTTCCTCTGCTCCAAAGAAGTTGTTTACCTCCTGGTAGGAAAACTGTACTACTGTCAGCAGCAACAGTCTTACTCCTTAGGAACATAAATAACTTTTTTCTTGTTCATGTGACGTGATAATATTTATGCCACTACCTTAGGCCACTTTAGGGTCAGTTTAGTGATTTGGTAAAGTAACTGCAGTATGAGCAAAAAAGTATCTACAATGGACATGTAGAAAATCAGTGTCATGACATTACCAGGGCATCTTCCACTTTAAAAAAAACAGGTTCACAAATCTTAATGAATTATTGGTGCTATCTTTTCCCACTCCTTGCAGCAGCTAAGATTTTCCCTGGTTCTCTATTCAGGAAGGGTCACGTGACATTCTTCGTCCACTGAGGTTCAAGTTGACATACGAGATCATCCAGAAGGATCCGACACCCGTGGCCGAGGGCGACCGCATGCCGGACATCAACGAATACCCAATCCTCAACCAGAAGGGAGCACTCAGGTACTGTGGGGACTGATTATATCAGGATGAATATTTGACATGATATAGCTACCAAAGAAACCCTCGCTCTGTGAATCTCTTGCTGAATTGAAGTGTTATATCAATGGATTTATTATTGGCTTGGTATTGAAAACACATAATAGTAAAAAAAAAAAATTTTGACACACACTAAGGCTATATCTTCAGGAAAGATAAATTTAACAAACATGTAAGAATTTTATGAAACTGACAATTTTACTTTTTTATCCCCTCTAGACAATCCCTCTAAGCATTTGTAACATGGTGCCTCTTAATCCTCCTTAGACTTAAACATTCCTTGAGTCTGGATCCTCATCCTACAGAGTATTTCAGAATGGTTACAGAGGTGACTGAGCCATAGTGTTTGGTACTACAGAGACTCAAAAGTCACTTCCATTACTTTCCAGGTACTTTGAAGGAACCTTTGCTAAGGAATGTGGTGATGATGAACTCTGCGAGAGTGACCTTAACGTGACAGCCAGTCTTGACCTTGAGTACAACAAGATACAGAAACACCACCTGCTGAGGCTCGGGGAGCAGGACACGGTGCCTCTGCTGGTGGAAGTGACCAACAGCAAGGAGCCTGCCTACGAGACCTCTCTCCTAGTCACCCACGACAAGGCTCTCACCTTTGACCAGTCTGACTCTAAGGTGAGGAGGTCATTTTTTATCAGTTTTATACCTTAAGTTGGTGAAGTTGTTAAGGTTTGATATTCCATTCTTATATATAGTACATCTATTTGTTTCTTCAGATACCTTTCCTTGTTCATTGTCATACCTAATTTTGAGCATTTTTGTGCTATGGGAAAGTCATATTTTACTCCTGTAGATGCTGTTTTCCTATTTATCTAAATCTCTTACGCCCTGTCCCCTTACATCAAGAGGTGGCCACGTGTCTCCAGCTTTCCTTGTTCACCAGCCTACTCTTCTCTCTCTCCCTTCAGTACTCAGCCATTCTTTTGATCCGTGTCACTTGCGATCTACCCCTCACACCCTTTCTCTCGATCTTGCCCTCATACACTCTTCACAAAGTCATCCTCATTCATTCTCCTGACATCTCCAAACCATCTCAATATTGTTTCACCCATTCATCAACTCTGCAATCCACTTTCTTCACTCTTACACCAGTACTAAAAGTCTCATACAGTTTTATTACTTTTTTCATCCCATTTTGACACATGGCTTATAGTAACTCTTTTTCAGTGACATGAAAATGCAGCTGTTCCTTTTCAAGCCCTTCTGCTCACATTGTATTGTTGCACTCTTTTTCAGGTTGGCATTTACCAGTGTTCCTCAACTGGTCCAGGGGTCGTGAAGTGTGGTGTGGGCAACCCTCTCCTCAACTCCACTGGTACCCTAAATCTGACCTTCAGGGAGTCTGGGAACATATTTGACTCAAGGTTCATCTACTTCTCAGTGCAGGCCAACTCCTCCTCCACCGAGCTCACGCCTCAGGACCCTGTGCACTTCAGAGTGGAGGTCATCAAGAGAGCTGAAATATCTATCAGAGGGTATGTACAATAAAAGTGCAGGGAGAATGTGTCTAATGTGCAGCAGTAAAAAAGCTCATGCAAAGAATGTAGTGTTTGTTGGGTGTTAATATGATGTAAATCAATACTTTATTTGTAAGCATCGTTTATACAACAGCCAATAAAAGAATGAAATCTAAATAACAATAAAAAATACAACTTCTTTAATTTTGTATAAATGATTGAAAAGTTTTAATTGCTGTTATGGACATTGTACCTGTAATTTGTCTTTAATACACTGCCTTTTTCAGAGATGTGACTCCCGAGCAAGTGTTTTATGGTGGTGAGGTTGTCGGCGAGTCTGCCATCAAGCACTTCGACGAGATAGGCATGGAGGTGACACACAAGTACTCGGTGGAGAATGGAGGGCCGTGGAGGGTGGACGAGCTGCAGGTGGAGATTCTGTGGCCGTACCAAGTGGAGAACGGCAAGGCGGAGGGCAAGTGGCTGCTCTACATGACCGAGCATCCGACAGTTGATGGTGAGTTGCTGTCACACCGTCATTGTACAGTGAAGGCAACTGTCATGCTGTGGACAAAACCAGTCATGAGACCAATATCATCTGTCTGTATCAGTTAGTGCAGTTAATTAACACTAATGCCACAGAGACTGCCAGTGATTTAGGGGAACTCTTGAAGAATATGCACTCACCTCCTACCTGTGCTAATGCTCACCTCCTACCTGTGCTAATGCTTACAGTAGTGCACACTCCATTCTAACAATAAGTTTAATTTAGTCTAATAAGTTAACACGGCACCAACTATTTACTGTCTTCCCCTCAGGTGTTGGAGAGTGTGAGATTGACCCAAGCTACATAAACCCCTTGAACCTCCGAAGACCCAGGACAGAGGCCCAGATACATGAGGTTGATCTTGAGAGAGAGACAACCGATGGGGTGAGGCCGGCACCAGAAGAACCCACCGACACAGGGGCCGGAGTAATTGTCACGGGCACCAAAGTAACAAAAACCACAATAACCAAGAAGGTGACGAACAGTACAGTTAAAAAGACGACGGCAAAAACATCATCGGAAAAGAAATATTCTTCATCTACATCAGGATCATCATCATCATCCACGGGTTATTCCTCCTCCTCCTCATCCTCATCATCATCAGGCTATGACGGTCATGGCGACAATGTGGAAGGAAGTGGCTATGATGATGGCAGCCGGGTGCATGGGAGGACTCATTCCCGGGTCAGCCGAAGAGTCTTCTCCTCCTCGGACAAGTCGAGGTTTAATGAAAATGATTTGGACGGCAAGACTGGCGAGGGAGAGGAAGACGAGGATGGCCGTGTCATCACCCAGTATGAGAGGACTCACCACTCATCAGGAACATCACCAGATGGCTCAACAACCTTCAAGGAAACTCGTCGTGAAAGCAAGAAGGTGACCGTCAGCGAGAACACGAACACAGAACACATCCCAAGCAGCAGGTGGGGCCAAGGCGGGGGATACAGGCGCACATACACCTCAAGCAGCTCCTCTTCCTCCTCCTCTGATGGTGAACCTGAGGAGGCTCGCACACGCTGGGAGACTCGCCGAACTTACTCTGCAGGACAGGATGGTGATGATCAACTGGGCGGCACCGACTCTTCAGACAGACGCACATACACCTCAAGCAGCTCCTCTTCCTCCTCCTCTGATGGTGAACCTGAGGAGGCTCGCACACGCTGGGAGACTCGCCGAACTTACTCTGCAGGACAGGACGGTGATGATCAACTGGGCGGCACTGACTCTTCAGACAGACGCACATACACCTCAAGCAGCTCCTCTTCCTCCTCCTCTGATGGTGAACCTGAGAAGGCGCGCACACGGTGGGAGACTCGCCGAACTTACTCTGCAGGACAGGATGGTGATGATCGACTGGGCGGCACTGACTCTTCAGACACTTACGGCAGGAGAGAAGAGAGTTCCAGGCAGTACAGCAGAACACACACCTATGGTTCAAGCTCTGGAGACACTCACTCAGGTGGCCTTGGGGAAGATAACTATCACAGGACACACGAAGGAGGAGCTGTGACTCGGACGATCGGAGGTGACGGCTCTTACCTTACCGAGAGTGACCGTAGGACCCGGACAAGAGTACAGGAAGGTGCCAACGACAGAGAGAGGTTTGCATGGTCAGATCAGACTGAAGGAATCCCATATGACAGGGAGCACAGAGGCAGGAGTGGCGAAGGACATTATAATCAAGAGAGTACTCACAGATCCCGCACTACAGAGTCAAAGAGTATATCAGGAGGTGAACCATACCTGGATTCTGATGGCGACAGGTATGGAAGCAGAAGAGTCGAGTCACATGATCAATGGAGCCAAACCAGACCCACAAGTAGCCAAGGCCATGATGATGATGGATTCAGAAGACGCCAAGATTACAGTTCTCGTGGAGGACATGACGACAGATACTCCAGCAGTCAGAGCTACAGGAGCCACAATGACGGGAATACTGATGAGGCAGCAAGAACCTATTCCAGTGACCATGAGACAGCAAGGGGATGGCAGTCTGAGGATACTCACAGAGGAACAAGCGAAGGTGGTAAATGGCGAGACAGACAACAGCTTGATGCAGACAGCCATAGTGAAACAAGAACATCTGCCTGGCACTCACGTTCCAGCTCAGGACACGAAAACGGAGATGAGGCAAGAGCTTCCTCGCATCATTTCACCCACATGGAGTCTGGGGACGGCACAATTCAGAACGGCACATACACACGCGTTGAGGTTGACCCCGAAACCGGCGAGACAAACACGTTCACTAGCAAGGTCGTGTACAACAGATGGCCAACTGACCATGACCTCCTCATGGCACAAAGGGACGCCTCCTATTCGACTGGTGAGGAGCACGAGCTGTCCGGTGACCACCAGAGGAGCGGCAGGGCAAAGCGTGAGAAGGAACTGATCATCAAGCCTCAGGCAGTGACTGATGAGAAGACTGGAAAAACTATGCAAGTAGTTAACCTGGTAAGTAACATACAAGTAGTGGTTGAAATAATTTGGTGAAAACATTGATAATTTGGAAAGTCATACCAGTAACTAACACCCACTCATTGCTATGGACTTAATTTTCCTCGTACTAGTCAAGGAAGGGCCACCTTGGAAGGGGCCATGTCCTGTTACATCTGACATAACTTATGTCACCAACACAGTGCCAGCAGCCAGAGGTGAAGCTGTACAATGACCTACAACACCATTACATGGCAGTGCTCTTAGTTCATCTTTTCTATCATTTATCTAACAAACTCCTAAATTTCACAAATGCTAAATTCACTGCAATTTTATATTTCAAAGCAAAGATGATGAAGAGTTTGCTAACTAGATCCTACAGATTAGTGCAACAGCCTCTCCAGGTACATAAGAACATAAGAACGTTAGGAGTCTGCAAGAGGCCGGTTGGCCTATACAAGGCAGCTCCTGTACACTCAACCCCACCTTACCTCACCATCCATGGCTTTATCTAACCTCTTCTTGAATGTATCTATGGTATTGGCACCCACAACATGGCTCCCAAGCCTGTTCCATTCGTCCACCACGCTATTGGTGAACCAATTCTTGCCTATGTCTTTGTTGAATCTGAATTTGTCTAACTTAAAACCATTGCCACGCGTCCTACCTGGCTCTTTCACTCTCAAAATTTTATTGACATCCCCTTTATTAAATCCCTTCATCCATTTATAAACTTCAATCAAGTCTCCTCGCAACCTTCGCCTTTCTAGAGAGTGTAGATTTAACTGCTTCAGCCTGTCTTCATAAGGCAAGTTTCTCACCCCCTGAATCATCTTTGTCATCCTCCTCTGTACAGATTCTAACATCTTGATATCCATTCTATAGTAGGGGGACCAGAACTGACACTGGGAATCAGATTGGATGACCAGTTGGCACACACGCTCATCTCCCTACTTTTGCCTTGCACTGAAGCTAGACATTCACGGAAGTAGCCAACAAGCCTTCGGAGTTTCCAGAAACAAAATGGAAATATTACAATCCCTGCTTGCCACACATTAGTCTTCTGAATTCTAGCTTATACAGACTCTAGTTGGCTCCTAGGCTTTGCAGCCAATGGACTGATTAATTTTCATTCGTTTTCCTACACTGAATTTCAGCAAAACTTCTTTACCATCTTCAGGAGCATGCCATTTATATTAGCTAAATGTGATATTATCCCACATCCCAAATTGGACCAACTTGACAATTAACTTGAATCTTGAAGATTTTCACAGGAGCTATGATGCAGCTTGAAGTCTGGTATGAAAGTAATATTTCTAAAAGAATTTTGTTGAATTATTTTTTGATCTTCTGTAGACAACCTTATTATTTGATCTTCTATAGATTACCTTCTGACTGTTGCATGTATACAGTATTGTGTGCTCACCTTCACACCCACTTTTTTCAGCAATGTGACGGCCCGGCAACAGCCAAGTGTTTTGCATTCCGCTGCAACATCCGCCACTTGGGAGCTCGACGAACAGCAAGCATCCACATCAAGTCCCGTCTTTGGAATGCCACACTGGTCGAGGACTACCCACGCGTCAGCTATGTCAGCATCAAGTCCAAGGGCTCGCTGATCCTTCCAGATGACATCCGGGAGGACCAGTCACAGGAGGACGACGTGGACTCCGCCCAGACACTGGCGTACCCGGACCTGCTGGACCAACTGCCGCCTGAGGAAGTGCCTTTGTGGGTGATTCTGGTGTCCATCTTTGCCGGCCTCTTGCTGCTCATCCTCATTGTGCTCGTCCTCTGGAAACTTGGTTTCTTCGAGAGGAGGAGGCCAGACCCGACGCTCTCAGGAAACCTGGATAAGGATGCTAATGGATACTAATTTATTTATTTCTTTTAAAGTAATTAATCTCTTAACTTGTGTTCATACAAAAGTGCCAATTTTTATATAAACAGTTCTTGAAGAATTATAGCAGGATGTAACCATGTGTTACATTCCTACATAAAAGATATATATATCCTATATATATTTGTAAGTGCTTTCTAGTGTCCGTGTCTGTGGTGAGTGGGCAGTCTTCCTTATTTAATTGCACTAAACCTGAAGAGTATGAGGTCACAAAACATCAGCTTTTTTGAAGTTGTTTTCTACAGCTACTTAACCTGTGAAGGCTGACTGACCCGTGGGCTTGGGAAGGCTGACTGACCCGTGGGCTTGGTCTGGTTGTATGTGACTGCCACTAAACCTGTTTTGCTGCTGCTGTGCCATGACTGTGATGTTTCCTGTGCCTTTAACACTAGGCAGTGAAGGAATGACCCTAGGTGTATGTATACTGTTTCGAATACTGAGAAAATAATAGAGCTACTTTCCTGGAGTGTTGCAGGTAGAGTCAGTTATTAGGAACTATAATGAAGTAGTGGATGAGATTTTATTTTCACAAGAAATATATTATTGCTTGAAATGGCTCCTGTACAGATTTTGTAACTATTTCATGCAGTGCTTAGATATGTGCTTTATGGGATGTGTACGTGATTGTGTGTGTGCGCGAGTCCACAAGCATGCCTGTCTGTGCTGCTGCTGCTGCTGCCAGGATGAAAGACTGAATGGTAAAAATGAGCTCTCCTTCCCCGGTGCCTCAGGGACTTGGCACTGATTTTAATTACTTTGTGTGGCATTATGCCATGAAATGCTAATACTGCTTCTTCCTTAGTGTGCTGATGGGTGCTGGAGTTCTGTTAGGGTAATGTTTTTTAAGTATTTACAGCTCACAGGTGACATAATTTACTTACTGCTTGAGAGGCTTTAAATAATGGTTTGAGTTCCCAAGCAAACAAATTGTTCATGTAATGCCACATCAAAGACTTTTTAAAAATGTGCCTCTTGAATAACCAAGTGCCTTCCTTTTGTTCGCTGTGCAGACTCTGAGGCTCGGGATGGACGAGGTGATGTATGAGTGAAGATAAAAGACTTATTTCCTTTTTTCAAGTCTAGTTTTATACATGAAAAAATATTTATTTATGTATAAATGAGTGACAAGCTTTGAGCACCTTGTGAAACCAAGTTTTGTTTGACTTACTTTGCTCCAAAAAAATTTATCCTGAATTGGGTGGATTTTATCTAGAAAAAAAACTTTTACTGACCCTCAAATTATTTACAACCTGATCCCCATTTACCAAGCACTCAGCTTTCATAACCATAAAAAAACTGCCAGAACTCTGGCATACATGTGAGTTAATTAATTTCATTAAAGCTTTAAAATATCCAGCCATGATCAATGAAACACTTTGTTTCACAAGGCGCTCCTTTACTCTCCACATAATCTTACCTACTTGCCGAGTATGATTGTTGGCTAAGCGATGACCGTTGATTAGTGACACCTTGGCTGCCAAGACGTCTGTGATGCCAATCCTTGAGGCTTGACATTGTAGGTGCCAACCCTGCCATCCACATGGTGTGACATTTGGGGCATCTGGAGGAAGTGGCAAAGCTGTGACCCGCTGGCGCTGCGTCCTGCGTTGCCTTGTGCCATTACCACTCACTCTATTCTCCAGAAGCTAGTCGAGTCCACGGAAGTGGTTCTCATCTGTGGAGTGAGATCAGTTTAATATTATGCACATGTACTCCTGCAATGCATTTCTCTATTCAAGTACATACTGAGAGTGCACACATTTTGTATCTGATGGGAATTTTTGCGAGTGAAGATGTACATCACATGATCATCCAGTGTGCGGCTTTTGTGTGTGTGTGTGTGTGTGTGTGTGTGTGTGTGTGTGTGTGTGTGTGTGTGTGTGTGTGTGTGTACACACACCACAAAAGAGTGAATGAACATTAATTTTATGAAACTAATGTGGTTGTTCTGCTTCATATCTTGTTTCATGTATATATGTAGATACTTGGTGATAATTGCTGTTTTGTTATGTACTAAGTCATAATTCATTTTTTTCATGGTCTGTTGTAATAAGATTCTCATACCTTCATAAATTATATTGTTTAGGATCTCACTGGACAAGTAGAGAGAGGAAGCTTTACCTGTGTTACGACGCTAATCACTGAGAAGCTGGACTCACCCGAGGAGTAATCAGTGTACTTATACTGTTTTCATCTGCAGAGAATGTGATTTTCTTTATCAGGATGTGAATGAGGTGATGTGTATATATGTTCAGGTGACTGAATGTTGTACATATACAATAAAGAGAATTCTAACTAATAAAACCTTCATTCCCCAACCACTGTGACTTTGTGTGTAGAAAAAAACACACAGACCATAACACCACTCACTAATTTGGCCCGTCGCTGCTACACGGTAAAGCCACAAATTTGGCCCGTCGCTGGGAAAGACAAGCAAAAATGAGTTTGGACTTTGTGAGGAATTAATTAAGACATTCTGAAAACTTTGGAGAACGAAAGAAGAGTACATGTGTCAGGGGATAAGAATGAAGCAGTTAGAAGCGAAGAGTGTCAGTGTGGTTGGGATGTGGGATGTTGATGAAGTGAATGAGAACGGCAAATACCTTGTGGATGTCTGTGCTGAGAGGAGCCCATTCCTGTCAAACACTTTTCACCTTAAGTCAATCCACAGGACAGAAAAACCTAAGGACAGAAAACCCAGGTTCAGGATGATGTGCTTAAGAAAGTGATGTAATACTGAAAAGAAAAGTGATTTTATAAGAAGCGATACAAAGCGTCACAGGTCAAAAGAAGAAGAAGAAGAAGAGGTAGCCTATACTTTGGGCAGGAGGAAATGAGAGCAACGTGATAGATTACGTAGCCGTTGATAACAGGCTGAAAAGCAGGATGTATTAGAAGCAGATGTGGGGGAAGGGTTTAACGGTTCTAATCACTTTGGAGTAGAATAGAAATAAAGAACGAGCGAGAAATGGGAATCTAAAGGGAACGCGATGATGGGAAATGGGAGGAACTATCAAATGAGAGATTGCATAACAGTGGCTACAGGAAGGTGTATAGAAAAAACTTGGAACATTTACCTAAAAGCGTAGAAACCCATTTTTTCCGGGACACAGGGCGCACCAGAAGGATGGACAGTTGGGTCAATAAAAGCTTTGCCAGTTTAACGAAATCTTCCTCTAAAGCCTGAGCCCTGAAGCGTCCAGAGACACCACACAGCCATTATCGACCCTTTAACCGGCAAACGGGGAGTCGCGCCATTCCTCTATCGCCGTGACCACAAATCGTCCGCGGCGCAATGTCTGGGCGGCGCGAAACAGCCTCGAGGTGTTTGGAATGACTGGTTCTTGCCCTGTGACAGCCCCTCCCCCCTCCTTCCTTTCCTTCCCCTGAACCACACCCTTCCTATACGTAACTGTTCACTTAAACCCTGCTGCAGTTAGACCTCATCTCGATTATGCAGTTCAGTTCTGGTCCCCCTACTATAGAATGGATATAAAGATGTTAGAATCTGTTTAAAGGAGGATGACAAAAATAATTCAGAGGGTGAAAAACTTGCCTTATGTGGATAGACTGAAGCATTTAAATCTACACTTTCTAGAAAGGCGAAGGTTGCGGGGAGACCTGATCGAAGTTTATAAATGGATGAAGGGCTTTAATAAAGGGGATGTCAATAGGGTTTTGGTTGTTAAAGAACCAGGTAGGACACGTAGCAAGGGATTTAAGTTAGATAAATTCAGATTCAACAAAGACATAAGCAAGAATTGGTTTACCAATAGAGTGGTAGATGAATGGAATAGACTTGGCAGTCATGTTGTGGGTGCCAATACCATAGATACATTCAAGAAGAGGTTGGATAAATTCATGGATAGTGAGGTAAGGTGTGGTTAGAATTACAGGAGCTGCATTGTATAGGCCAATTGGCCTCTTGCAGACTCCTTACGTTCTTATGTTCTTATGTTTGCAGCTGAGCTGAGTTTTCCCGGGAAGTCTTGGCCCAGCCAGGACGAGCACTGATTAGAAGAGCTCGCAGGGACTGCGCCCCGCCCGTGGCCTTGTTCTAGGCTGCCTTATCTCTATGTGTTGGCTTGAGCAGTAAATCCGACAGGCAGTTCCCTTCACCTTGAGCTTGTGGTGCTATCATGCAAGTGCTGACTGTGCAGCCGCTGATGTATTGTGGCCTGACAGGCGGCCCCCGGTCTGTGGGCGGCCCAGCCTGCGTCCTGCTCTACACAGGTGCAGGCTGCCGGAAAGTCTACCGTTTAAACACTCAAGAGAAAGAGATGGATTCAAGGAATGAACTGAACCACAACTAATGAAGACATCGAATAACAGTGCCTCTGCCAGTTCACTGGATCATGCAAACACACACACTACGCTCTCCGCGAAAACTTGTATTAATTTGGTGAGTTTAAGACGTTACAGTATGCAGAATTTATGTTTATTATTTTGTATGTAGAAAGTTAAAGAGTAACTGTACCTACAAACAGACTTGAGACAATCTTGATCATTTCCTGCCACTGATCAGCCTTCCAGCTTCAAGGCAAACCAAGCCTGCACACTGCCCTAACGACCCACAGCCACCCTGGGAGACGCATTTGCCTTAAAGAACGTACGGAGGAGGAAAATAACTTGTACTACACAGCCTCGGTGCTCAAACACAAGGGAAAGGGAATGCTGATGAAACTAAACAACAAATTACGTCTCCAGAAAGAAGAGAAAATTGTTACAAAGTTGCGCGAATTTGTGCCGACGAAAAACAACGCGCGATAATTAAGTTACTTTTGACTAATAGCGAGAGTGTGTGTGTGTGTGTGTGTGTGTGTATGTGTGTGTGTGTGTGTGTGTGTGTGTGTGTGGAGGCGGAGTGGGGAAGGGGGGGGGAGGAAAACGGAGTGGGTTGACTTACGGAGTGGAGCAAGACAGATTGAGAGACAGACACAGAAAGACAGACAAAAGCCCTTAATTAACAGACAGCTAGAGACAAGTAACAGGGAAATAGACAACCCAACAGACCCATAGGCCAAGACACACTAAAAAAAATAAACGAAATATAATAGTTTCAATTAATACATCATAAATACACTAAAAGATAAGGTACAGAATATTTAAAGTTCGCAAAATTTGTAGGAGCAGCGAGTAGCGGGCTTTTTTTTATTATTGTTTCCGTTTTTTGTGCCCTTGAGCTGTCTCCTTTGTTGTAAAAAATATATAAAAAATTAAGTAAGAATATAAAGCTAAAATGATATACAAAAAGTGAAGTTACGTAAGCAGGTAAATAAAGGCGCACACCTCCGTCCCTCGTCCAGGTGTGGCCCAGCGTCGAGGCCCATTAAGTTGACCGCAAGGAGGGCGCCAGGTGAGGAGACAGATGGTGCGGCTGACAGGTGGCGCTGGTAATGAAAGTATGGATGACGCCTATACGCCGCCCCCTCCCCTCCACCCCTTCTACCCCTCCACTACCTCCCCTCCAACATCTTTACCTCTTCACATCATCTCCTCTCCACTCTTTCATCCCTCCTCCTCTTCTTCCTCCCCTCCACTACCATTACCCCTCCATCTCTCCACATCTTCCATCCACTCCCTCCACCCCTCCAGAGATCGTCCACCATTCATTCACCTTCTCTATTACTCCATCTCTCCACTTCCCCTCCATTCCCTCTACCCCTCCATCTCTCCACCTCCCCTCCATCTTTATTTCATCCATTCCTCCATTCCCTCTACCTGTGATTCTTCCTCCATCCGCCAGTCACTTTCCCTCTCTTCCATTAGATATTTTTACTCTCCCCTTCATTCTTTTTCTCCTCCTCCTCCTCCAGATATCCTTCACTCACTCCATTGTGTCAGTGATTTTTCCTTCACTTCATTACCTGGCCCCTTCACTACATGTCATACGTCACCTATCCTCCCTTTCTCCCCCTTTCCTTCCATCTTTCTTCCAGTGAGGCCTTCTATTTCCTTCCTTTCATCCTTTTCACCCGTCCTGTCATTCTTCATTCTCCTTTCTCCGTCAGTTCTACTCATTCTCCCGTCCTTCCACTTCCCTTCTCCGCAACAGGCATTAAATCCTCGCTTTCCCCTTCCATCTTTCTTCCAGTGAGGCTTTTTATCTCATTCCTTTCATCCTTTTCACCCGTCCTGTCATTCTTTATTCTCCTTTCTCCGTCAGTTCTACTCATTCTCTCGTCCTTCCACTTCCCTTCTCAATATGCATTAAATTCTCGCTTTCCCCTTCCATCTTTCTTCCAGTGAGGCTTTCTATCTCCTTCCTTTCATCCTTTTCACTTGTCCTGTCATTCTTTATTCTCATTTCTCCATCAGTTCTACTCATTCTCCCGTCCTTCCACTTCCCTTCTCAATATGCATCAAATTCTCGCTTTCCCCTTCCTTCCCCCTTCCTCATGGCAGCTATCAATCATCCATTCCTCCACCTTTCAATCGGTTATCTTCCAGGTTTCCCCTTTCCACTCTTGCGGTCAACAGCGGTCACTTTCCTACCTTTTCGTCTCCCTTCTCGTGACCATCCCTCATTTCTATTCCTAAAGGAGACCACATATATAATGACAACAATAATACAGTGATAATAATGATAGTGGTTGTAGTAGTAGTAGTAGTAGTAGTGTTAGCAGTAGTAGAAGTGTTAGTAGTAGTAGTAGTAGTAGTAGATGACGATAGTGAAGAGAGACAAATAGCCAAACAAACACTACCGCAATCACCACCATCACCATCACCATCATCATCATCGCCATTATCATCAACAGCAGCAGCCAAACAAGACGCCGAAAATGACTCTATTTTTGTTTCGCTCTGCCAAACCTCGCTACTACAAGACTTTCCCTTTCACCGTCTGATGGCCCTAACACCTGTACTGATGGCCCTCCTTACACCCACACACCTGTACTGATGGCCCTCCTTACACCCACACACCTGTACTGATGGCCCCCCTTACACCCACACACCTGTACTGATGGCCCTCCTTACACCCACACACCTGTACTGATGGCCCTCCTTACACCCACACACCTGTACTGATGGCTCTCCTTACACCCACACACCTGTACTGATGGCTCTCCTTACACCCACACACCTGTACTGATGGCCCACCTTACACCCACACACCTGTACTGATGGCCCTCAATACACCCACACACCTGTACTGATGGCCCTCCTTACACCCACACACCTGTACTGATGGCCCTCAATACACCCACACACCTGTACTGATGGCCCTCAATACACCCACACACCTGTACTGATGGCCCTCATTACATCCACACACCTGTACTGATGGCCCTCATTACATCCACACACCTGTACTGATGGCCCTCAATACACCCACACACCTGTACTGATGGCCCTCAATACACCCACACACCTGTACTGATGGCCCTCAATACACCCACACACCTGTACTGATGGCCCTCAATACACCCACACACCTGTACTGATGGCCCTCAATACACCCACACACCTGTACTGATGGCCACTCTTACACCTTCACGTCTAAACCTACACACAAGTTTTTATACATTTCTTATACTTTTCTTTTGCATTTCTTACATTTTTTATACACTTCCCATACATTTCTTATACATTTCTCCTTTTTTTTTATATACCTTTCCTATACAATTCTTGCGCCATAATTTTTTGCCATCTTTAGAAATCATATACAAAAAGTTTACAAAACACTGAAGAAAATTAGTTTTATGATGAATACTAGAAAAAGCGAAGTCGACTTAATCCCGCATAAAGAAACATCGGTAAGTTTGCCAATAGGTTGCAAAACGCGACTATAAAATGAAAACTTGTGTAAGGCCGCCGCGGTTATCTAAGAAAAGGTTTTGTGGCGGTAATCGGTTGCTAATTCACTATATTGTCATCGTGTGGTTGCCTGCTGGCTTTGCAAAAACAATGAAAGCAATAACAGAGGGAGAATAGCAGTATTTCATCACCGTCTTTGTAACTGTAAACATTGCATCCATTTATATTTTTTTCGGTTTTTATTGTGTTTGTTTTTACTACTGACGGAACTTTTACTTCACAAACAATATACAAGAACTAAGCGTTTTGCCGTTTAGAAGCTGGAAATAAGTTACCTGATAACACTTCCACTTTCTATATCCTTTCTCTTTTTGCTGAGCGCGTGTGTCTTTCTATTTCCAGTTATTATTTATCACCCGTTTTCCACCACTAAGCCTCATCCAGACAGTCACCTACCCCCACACACACCCCACACACGAGTACACACCCCGCGGCGACACTAAGCAAGATGTACACAGCATGAGAGCTACACACGCACTCCTGAACGCACCGCAGCAGCCTCGTACATTAAAGCAGCGAAGTGAGGGACAGACAGACAAAGTTACAGCTTGACTCGAGGCTTCGGTTGGTATTTGCAGAGACTTTCGCCTCCCACCTCAGCTATTTCCAGGGGCCAAAAAGGAGATCAGTCGGGGTCTTATGAGTGTTTTTCTAGGGTCAAACTGCCACCAGGGTCATATATCTACCCTTGTAAATGCTCAAAACTCCTATGAAAGCCTTATCATATGTGGGTGTGTAGTCCGTGGGTGTGTAATTTATGGGTGTGTAGTCCGCGAAATGTTGAAGAATGCTCATTACTGTCACCCGAAGAGAAGCAATGGAAAAGTTGTATTAGATGTAAACGTGAAGTGCTTATTGTTTTCTTTTAGAGAGAGAGAGAGAGAGAGAGAGAGAGAGAGAGAAGTAGGGTGGGGGGGGGGGAGGGGGGGAGTAAGGGCAGATGACACAACACTCATTGATTAACTTTCACTTCTGGGCCAAAATACGAAATTTTTTGACGAATCACTTTGGTACACAGAAAGTCGAGGGAAGGGAGACAAAACGTTGACATAAGAACACATGAGACAACTTACGCTACGCAGATGCAGACAAATATACAAAATACTAATACTTATGAGAGAGAGAGAGAGAGAGAGAGAGAGAGAGAGAGAGAGAGAGAGAGAGAGAGAGAGAGAGAGAGAGAGAGAGAGAGAGAGAGAGAGAGAGAGAGAGAGAGAGAGATACTATGAGGTAAGGGAGCGAAAGTATTCCATGAAATCAAGACAAATAAATACACGTCTGAGCTCTGTGAAACCCGTGCAGGGAGTGTCATTACGAAGGAGGTAATGAAGGTGTTCGCCGCGGGGAAGAAGATGGGAGGGGTGGAGTCGTGAGGAGGTGGAGGGCGGGAGGGAGGAGATGGAGAAGGTGCGGGACGGAGGGAGATATGGGAGGAGGCGCGGGAGGGAGGAAGACGGAGCTGCAGGAGTAGATTCAGTGGACGGCCGCCAGTGTTGAAGTGGTTGTCAGGGATGGAGGGACGTCGGTTACTGCTCCTTCCCTTCCTTGTCGGTCTCTTAGGTAAGACAACGAATGAACACAATTGATATTTTCAAATGCTGGCTTCAGTCAGTCCTATTTAGTGGTCAGCACGACTAGCTACGAATCCGCAGGCCCGGACTCGATCCTGGTGGGCAGTAAGCGCTCAGCTCACCTGGCAGTTCATTCTCCCTTTCATAAAGGTAAAGTTAGTGGCATACGCTAAGCTGCGCGTGGCCTCGGTGCTTACCTCTGTCTCATTAACCTTTGAGCCTGTGGAGGTAAGAAGCAATGATTCTTCTTGCGAAGAACCCGTACACAGGGTAAGTGTGACATCCCATTGCCAATATATAGTTTACCTTTCCAAGGTGTCCCCAGGTAAACGACCAGCCCGAAAGGGTGAACAGCCTGCTAGGCACAGAGTGCCTGGGCTGGGATCGAACTCTGGGTTGCGAATTCGCCACTACACCACGGAGGCTGTTTAATAAATGGGTACTTTGGGAAATATGAGTAAGGTAAACTAAGGTAACCCGGACGTCACACTTGTATTGTGTCCCGGGGTGATCGGTTCTTAGCCCGCACAGGCTCAAGGCTCAATGAGACCGAAGTGAGCACCGAGGCAACGGGCAGCTTCGTGTCAGCCCCCAACTTACCTCACCTTCAGCAAGACCATGAACATGATAAATCACACTTTTTTTTACTGACAACTAACCATATTTTACTTGAAAATTTTCGAGTTGAATTAACATTTCTTTCTTCTGAACTGAGTCATTCCGTGCAATTAGTTTTTCCTCTGAGGCTATGAAGGAGAGCTGAGAACATGATTCCTGTGGTTTGATTGTGTAATACCGCATGGCAAGTCTTATGCTGGACTGAATAAAATTAGTGATAGTGAACATCAAAAAATGTAAAAAGAATGGCGACTTATGCTAGACTAATATATAATCAGTGGCAGTGAATAACAAACTGCGTGGCTCAGCGAAAGGAGTCTGGCGAGACGGCAACTTTCACGGCGGCCTAATAACGATCACTGTTCGGGTTGGACGTTAAGAGGAGACACTTTTACATTCATTGTGGCCGACGACTATCCGTCAGCCTGGTTCATGTGAAGGTGTATGTGACATATGTAGCTCTTTAGACGGGCATATCATAAGTGTATTATCTCAGATAGGGGGATTTGTAACAAGAACACGAGTGGGCCTTTCTTCCTAACATTGCTAATTCTGGTACTAATCTAATATCACACTGGTCCCTGCTTTACACAGTTGACCGGGGTTGTCTCGCGGCGGTAAAGGATCAACAACCTCATGCCGCGGCCGCCGAGAGAGACCAGACTCCAGAAGGGTCGTCATGGATACCCTACGGCTGGGACATCGCTGGCATGGGTCACCGCTACGAGGCTGTGCTGCCCTTGGCTCGTCCACGGCGGCGCCACTTCAGCGACGAGCCCGAGCTGCTGTATGCCGTGTACGAGTCTCGCCCTGTGCTGGCCAAGGAGGGGCTGACGGACGAGGAGGCGGCGTGGGTGCCTGACGCGGCGCCGCTACGAACCATCAAGGAACACTACGCTTCGGGGTCACGTGACTTCGACCACCACTTCGGGATGTCGCCACGAACCCCGATCACATACACGGCCCCGCACACCACGCCGCCACTCCTCTACACCGAGGCTCCCACACACGACCCCACGCCATATACAGATGCTACCACACCTTACACAGAGGCGCCCACGCCGTACACAAAGGCGCCCACGCCGTACACAGAGGCACCCACGCCCCACACAACGGCCCCGAAGCCTCACACGCCTCCTCAAGCGCCACCGCTCCCACAACAACCTGAGTACGCTCTTCCCCTGCAGCGGCGCCCTCGTAAATATTACCTTACAGGCGCTGGGCAGAACACTCACAAGGCACCGCCTCGCCCCAGCCACTTCGGTTTCAGAAAATACTACATTGACCCTGCCACCAAAGGGGCCTTGGAGGGGCCGCCCTACCCTACCCTCTTCCCCGCCCACCCGCCACCCACCTACCCTCACCCCCGCCCTCCACCTACCATCAGGCAGTATTTCCTCCAGAAGCCAGGAGACAAGGAGCCCCCAGTCACCAATCTCACGCCCTTCGAAGTGTACGACAAGGTGAGCTCGTCTGGCCCCTCTCGTGGCTGCCTCTTGTCTGGTCCACGGGGTTCACGCGGGGGTGGTCGAGGCGGTCTCTTAAAGCTTCCATAGTCTTTGTGAAGCTTCAGTGACTAGTTGAGGTAGTCACTAAAGCAGTTTATTAACATATACATTACCACAGAGTAATGGAGGTTGAGTCTTTTTACTATTTTATCGTCTGCAGAAGCTACGAAGCCTGTGCCTGTTTATAGTAAAATTACTATGTATAGGTTTTGCTAAATGAACCACGAAACTTTTGGGCAAAGCGGTATCAAGCAGCATGAAGCTGATTCCGTTAGTTTAAAAAAAAGTACAAAATGCTGGGTTAAACCTTATTCTGTACAGCATAATCTAGGTGGGACATTACCAGAGATAAATATTGCAGCTTTATACCTGATGTATCGGGTAGTATTCCATGTATGGATATTTATCACACTTTTGTCATTCTTAACAATGTAACATTTATTTTGCATTTAACTAGTTGCTCAAAACTCACACACGGCAGGTAAAAACATTAACATTCCTCGGGCCACCAATTATAAAATCACTGCATGGTTCGTGTAAAAAATGTTACCCAAACGACGGCGAGCTATAACAGCCAGACGCACACACTGGTTATCTGCACCAGTCTCTTTTACCTACGCTTATCTTTGGCTCAATTCCACACACCATCTTTTAACTTTCACTGCTTGTTCCATCTATAAATACTTAAGTTCAGATGTAACACAAACCAAGTCTCGTAGGACAGTTTTTACAAAAGTACGAATTCATCGGTTTGCCAAAGGCTGCCTCTCCAAAGGCCATCAGATAACGCAGGTCACGAATATTGATTTACTTTTTTGACCCAGCATCTTAACGTCAGGGACAAAGACCAGTTGGTACTAATCTTACTTGTCTTTTAGCTTCGCAAGACGCGGATGGTGGACACTGGGACGCACGGCCGGACAGTCCCCGGCGCCCCCACGTCCTGGGTGTCCTTCAGCTCCTCCTCCGGGGCGCCGTGACTCCCTCGTTTTGTTACTAAAATGTTGTTTTGGGTGCTGTTATTGTTTTTTGTATTTTTGAATAAAAAAATGTATATTAACCCTGTTTGCATCTAACTGCCTACCTTGCTGTAACAAAAGACTTGTAAAACAGAAAAAAAAAGTATTAGAAAACGTGGAGGTTCCAGATGTATTGTCAAAGACATTAAGTAGAATTCATCCTTTTCTGGGAGCATTGGCAGAAATTACATGCAATGACAAAAACACTTCTGTTGTGTAAACTAAGTGCCTGTTTAAACCGGTAGCATCGGGGATCATGTTTCTTAATGGTCCCTCCAAGCGAGAAAAATGAGAAAAAATCACCCCTCACACAAACCATTTCATAATATATATCAAAGCATTTGTGATCAGATTATGCATCATTGGTAATGGGACTGGTGGATAGGGGAAGGGTTGGTAATGCGACTGGTGGATAGGGGAAGGGTTGGTAATGGGACTGGTGGATAGGGGAAGGGTTGGTAATGGGACTGGTGGATAGGGGAAAGATTGGTAATGGGACTGGTGGATAGGGGAAGGGTTGGTAATGGGACTGGTGGATAGGGGAAGGGTTGGTAATGGGACTGGAGGATAGGGGAAGGATTGGTAATGGGACTGGTGGATAGGGGAAGGGTTGGTAATGGGACTGGTGGATAGGGGAAGGGTTGGTAATGGGACTGGTGGATAGGGGAAGGATTGGTAATGGGACTGGTGGATAGGGGAAGGGGTGGTAATGGGACTGGTGGATAGGGGAAGGATTTACAATGGGACTGGTGGATAGGGGAAGGGTTGGTAATGGAACTGGTGGATAGGGGAAGGGTTGGTAATGGGACTGGTGGATAGCGGAAGGATTGGTAATGGGACTGGTGGATAGGGGAAGGGTTGGTAATGGGAGAGCTGAATAGGGGAAGGGTTGGTAATGGGACTGGTGGATAGGGGAAGGGTTGGTAATGGGACTGGTGGATAGGTGAAGGTTTGGTAATGGGACTGGTGGATAGGGGAAGGGTTGGTAATGGGACTGGTGGATAGGGGAAGGGTTGGTAATGGGACTGGTGGATAGGGGAAGGATTGGTAATGGGACAGGTGGATAGGGGAAGGATAGGTAATGGGACAGGTGGATAGGGGAAGGATTGGTAATGGGACTGGTGGATAGGGGAAGGGTTGGTAATGGGACTGGTGGATAGGGGAAGGGTTGGTAATGGGACTGGTGGATAGGGGAAGGGTTGGTAATGGGACTGGTGGATAGGGGAAGGGTTGGTTATGGGACTGGTGGATAGGGGAAAGATTGGTAATGTAACAGGTGGATAGGGAAGGATTGGTAATGGGACTGGTGGAAGGGGAAGGGTTGGTAATGGGACAGGTGGATAGGGAAGGGTTGGTAATGGGACTGGTGGATGGGGAAGGGTTGGTAATGGGACTGGTGGATAGGGAAGGATTGGTAATGGGACTGGTGGATAGGGAAGGATTGGTAATGGGACTGGTGGATAGGGAAGGGTTGGTAATGGGACTGGTGGATAGGGAAGGGTTGGTAATGGGACTAGTGGATAGGGAAGGATTGGTTATGGGACTGGTGGATAGGGAAGGGTTGGTAATGGGACTGTTGGATGGGGAAGGGTTGGTAATGGGACTGGTGGATGGGGAAGGATTGGTAATGGGACTGGTGGATAGGGAAGGGTTGGTAATGCGACTGGTGGATAGGGAAGGGTTGGTAATGGGACTGGTGGATAGGGAAGGGTTGGCAATGGGACTGGTGGATAGGGAAGGATTGGTAATGGGACTGGTGGATAGGGAAGGGTTGGTAATGGGACTGGTGGATAGGGGAAGGTTGGTAATGGGACTGGTGGATAGGGAAGGATTGGTAATGGGACTGGTGGATAGGGAAGGGTTGGTAATGGGACTGGTGGATAGGGAAGGGTTGGTAATGGGACTGGTGGATAGGGGAAGGATTGGTAATGGGACTGGTGGATAGGGAAGGTTGGTAATGGGACTGGTGGATAGGGAAGGATTGGTAATGGGACTGGTGGATAGGGAAGGGTTGGTAATGGGACTGGTGGATAGGGGAAGGTTGGTAATGGGACTGGTTTATAGGGAAGGATTGGTAATGGGACTGGTGGATAGGGGAAGGATTGGTAATGGGACTGGTGGATAGGGAAGGGTTGGTAATGGGACAGGTGGATAGGGGAAGGTTGGTAATGGGACTGGTGGATGGGGAAGGGTTGGTAATGGGACTGGTGGATAGGGAAGGGTTGGTAATGGGACTGGTGGATGGGGAAGGATTGGTAATGGGACTGGTGGATAGGGAAGGATTGGTAATGGGACTGGTGGATGGGGAAGGGTTGGTAATGGGACTGGTGGATAGGGAAGGATTGGTAATGGGACTGGTGGATGGGGAAGGATTGGTAATGGGACTGGTGGATAGGGAAGGATTGGTAATGGGACTGGTGGATAGGGGAAGGGTTGGTAATGTGACTGGTGGATAGGGAAGGGTTGGTAATGGGACTGGTGGATAGGGAAGGATTGGTAATGGGACTGGTGGATAGGGAAGGGTTGGTAATGGGACTGGTGGATAGGGAAGGGTTGGTAATGGGACTGGTGGATAGGGAAGGGTTGGTAATGGGACTGGTGGATGGGGAAGGATTGGTAATGGGACTGGTGGATAGGGAAGGATTGGTAATGGGACTGGTGGATGGGGAAGTGTTGGTAATGGGACTGGTGGATAGGGAAGGGTTGGTAATGGGACTGGTGGATAGGGAAGGATTGGTAATGGGACTGGTGGATAGGGGAAGGATTGGTAATGTGACTGGTGGATGGGGAAGGTTGGTAATGGGACTGGTGGATAGGGAAGGATTGGTAATGGGACTGGTGGATAGGGAAGGATTGGTAATGGGACTGGTGGATAGGGAAGGATTGGTAATGGGACTGGTGGATAGGGAAGGATTGGTAATGGGACTGGTGGATAGGGAAGGATTGGTAATGGGACTGGTGGATAGGGAAGGGTTGGTAATGGGACTGGTGGATGGGGAAGGATTGGTAATGGGACTGGTGGATAGGGAAGGATTGGTAATGGGACTGGTGGATAGGGGAAGGATTGGTAATGGGACTGGTGGATGGGGAAGGATTGGTAATGGGACTGGTGGATAGGGAAGGATTGATAATGGGACTGGTGGATAGGGGAAGGATTGGTAATGGGACTGGTGGATACGGGAAGGATTTGTAATGGGACTGGTGGATAGGGGAAGGATTGGTAATGGGACTGGTGGATAGGGAAGGTTGGTAATGGGACTGGTGGATAGGGAAGGATTGGTAATGGGACTGGTGGATAGGGAAGGATTGGTAATGGGACTGTTGGATAGGGAAGGGTTGGTATTGGGACTGGTGGATAGGGGAAGGATTGGTAATGGGACTGGTGGATAAGGGAAGGATTGGTAATGGGACTGGTGGATAGGGGAAGGGTTGGTAATGGAACTGGTGGATAGGGGAAGGGTTGGTAATGGGACTGGTGGATGGGGAAGGATTGGTAATGGGACTGGTGGATGGGGAAGGTTGGTAATGGGACTGGTGGATAGGGAAGGGTTGGTAATGGAACTGGTGGATAGAGGAAGGATTAGTAATGGGACTGTTGGATAGGGGAGGAGCTGGTAATGGGACTGGTGGATAGGGGAAGGATTTATAATGGGACTAGTGGATAGGGGAAGGATTAGTAACGGGACTGATGGATAGGGGAAGGGTTGGTAATGGGACTGGTGGATAGTGGAAATATTAGTAATGGGACTGGTGGATAGGGGAAGGTTTGGTAATGGGAGTGGTGGATAGGGGAAGGGTTGGTAATGGGACAGGTGGATAGGGAAGGTTGGTAATGGGACTGGTGGATGGGGAAGGGTTGGTAATGGGACTGGTGGATAGGGAAGGGTTGGTAATGGGACTGGTGGATGGGGAAGGATTGGTAATGGGACTGGTGGATAGGGTAAGGATTTGTAATGGGACTGGTGGATAGGGAAAGAGTTGGTAATGGGACTGGTGGATGGGGAAGGATTGGTAATGGGACTGGTGGATGGGGAAGGATTGGTAATGGGACTGGGGGATAGGGCAAGGTTGGTAATGGGACTGGTGGATAGGGGAAGGGTTGGTAATGGGACTGGTGGATAGGGAAGGATTGGTAATGGGACTGGTGGATGGGGAAGGATTGGTAATGGGACTGGTGGATGGGGAAGGATTGGTAATGGGACTGGTGGATGGGGAAGGGTTGGTAATGGGACTGGTGGATAGGGAAGGGTTAGTAATGGGACTGGTGGATAGGGAAGGGTTGGTAATGGGACTGGTGGATGGGGAAGGATTGGTAATGGGACTGGTGGATAGGGAAGGATTGGTAATGGGACTGGTGGATAGGGGAAGGTTGGTAATGGGACTGGTGGATGGATGGGGAAGGGTTGGTAATGGGACTGGTGGATAGGGAAGGATTGGTAATGGGACTGGTGGATGGGGAAGGTTGGTAATGGGACTGGTGGATGGGGAAGGGTTGGTAATGGGACTGGTGGATAGGGAAGGATTGGTAATGGGACTGGTGGATGGGGAAGGATTGGTAATGGGACTGGTGGATAGCGAAGGATTGGTAATGGGACTGGTGGATAGGGGGAAGGGTTGGTAATGGGACTGGTGGATAGGGAAGGATTGGTAATGGGACTGGTGGATAGGGGAAGGTTGGTAATGGGACTGGTGGATGGGGAAGGATTGGTAATGGGACTGGTGGATGGGGAAGGTTGGTAATGGGACTGGTGGATAGGGAAGGATTGGTAATGGGACTGGTGGATGGGGAAGGATTGGTAATGGGACTGGTGGATGGGGAAAGTTTGGTAATGGGCCAGGTGGAAAGGGAAGGATTGGTAATGGGACTGGTGGATAGGGGAAGGATTGGTAATGGGACTGGTGGATGGGGAAGGATTGGTAATGGGACTGGTGGATGGGGAAGGTTTGGTAATGGGACTGGTGGATTGGGTAAGGTTTGGTAATGGGTCTGGTGGATTGGGGAAGGGTTGGTAATGGGACTGGTGGATAGGGGAAGGATTGGTAATGGGACTGGTGGATAGGGGAAGGGTTGGTAATGGGACTGGTGGATAGGGTGTGGGTTGGTAATGGGACTTGTGGATGGGGAAGGATTGGTAATGGGACTGGTGGATAGGGAAGGTTGGTAATGGGACTGGTGGATGGGGAAGGGTTGGTAATGGGACTGGTGGATAGGGGAAGGATTGGTAATGGGACTGGTGGATAGGGAAGGATTGGTAATGGGACTGGTGGATAGGGAAGGGTTGGTAATGGGACTGGTGGATGGGGAAGGATTGGTAATGGGACTGGTGGATAGGGAAGGGTTGGTAATGGGACTGGTGGATGGGGAAGGTTGGTTATGGGACTGGTGGATAGGTGATGGTTTGGTAATGGGACTGGTGGATTGGGGAAGGGTTGGTAATGGGACTGGTGGATAGGGGAAGGGTTGGTAATGGGACTGGTGGATAGGGGAAGGATTGGTAATGGGACTGGTGAATAGGGAAGGGTTGGTAATGGGACTGGTGGATAGGGGAAGGATTGGTAATGGGACTGGTGGATAGGGGAAGGAATGGTCAAGGGACTGGTGGATGGGGAAGGTTGGTAATGGGACTGGTGGATGGGGAAGGATTGGTAATGGGACTGGTGGATGGGGAAGGATTGGTAATGGGACTGGTGGATAGGGAAGGGTTGGTAATGGGACTGGTGGATGGGGAAGGGTTGGTAATGGGACTGGTGGATGGGGAAGGATTGGTAATGGGACTGGTGGATAGGGAAGGATTGGTAATGGGACTGGTGGATGGGGAAGGATTGGTAATGGGACTGGTGGATGGGGATGGATTGGTAATGGGACTGGTGGATAGGGGAAGGGTTGGTAAAGGGACTGGTGGATGGGGAAGGATTGGTAATGGGACTGGTGGATGGGGAAGGGTTGGTAATGGGACTGGTGGATGGGGAAGGTTGGTAATGGGACTGGTGGATGGGGAAGGGTTAGTAATGGGACTGGTGGATGGGGAAGGGTTGGTAATGGGACTGGTGGATGGGGAAGGATTGGTAATGGGACTGGTGGATAGGGGAAGGGTTGGTAATGGGACTGGTGGATGGGGAAGGATTGGTAATGGGACTGGTGGATGGGGAAGGATTGGTAATGGGACTGGTGGATGGGGAAGGGTTTGTAATGGGACTGGTGGATAGGGGAAGGGTTGGTAATGGGACTGGTGGATGGGGAAGGGTTGGTAATGGGACTGGTGGATGGGGAAGGATTGGTAATGGGACTGGTGGATGGGGAAGGGTTGGTAATGGGACTGGTGGATAGGGAAGGGTTGGTAATGGGACTGGTGGATAGGGAAGGGTTGGTAATGGGACTGGTGGATGGGGAAGGGTTGGTAATGGGACTGGTGGATAGGGAAGGGTTGGTAATGGGACTGGTGGATGGGGAAGGATTAGTAATGGGACTGGTGGATGGGGAAGGGTTGGTAATGGGACTGGTGGATGGGGAAGGGTTGGTAATGGGACTGGTGGATGGGGGAAGGATTGGTAATGGGACTGGTGGATGGGGAAGGGTTGGTAATGGGACTGGTGGATGGGGAAGGATTGGTAATGGGACTGGTGGATGGGGAAGGATTGGTAATGGGACTGGTGGATGGGGAAGGATTGAGTAATGGGACTGGTGGATGGGGAAGGGTTGGTAATGGGACTGGTGGATGGGGAAGGATTGGTAATGGGACTGGTGGATGGGGAAGGGTTGGTAATGGGACTGGTGGATGGGGAAGGGTTGGTAATGGGACTGGTGGATAGGGAAGGATTGGTAATGGGACTGGTGGATAGGGAAGGGTTGGTAATGGGACTGGTGGATAGGGAAGGATTGGTAATGGGACTGGTGGATAGGGAAGGGTTGGTAATGGGACTGGTGGATGGGGAAGGATTGGTAATGGGACTGGTGGATAGGGGAAGGGTTGGTAATGGGACTGGTGGATAGGGAAGGGTTGGTAATGGGACTGGTGGATAGGGGAAGGATTGGTAATGGGACTGGTGGATGGGGAAGGATTGGTAATGGGACTGGTGGATGGGGAAGGGTTGGTAATGGGACTGGTGGATGGGGAAGGGTTGGTAATGGGACTGGTGGATGGGGAAGGGTTAGTAATGGGACTGGTGGATGGGGGAAGGATTGGTAATGGGACTGGTGGATGGGGAAGGGTTGGTAATGGGACTGGTGGATGGGGAAGGTTGGTAATGGGACTGGTGGATGGGGAAGGATTGGTAATGGGACTGGTGGATGGGGAAAGGATTGGTAATGGGACTGGTGGATAGGGAAGGGGTTGGTAATGGGACTGGTGGATGGGGAAGGGTTGGTAATGGGACTGGTGGATGGGGAAGGTTTGGTATTGGGACTGGTGGATAGGGAAGGGTTGGTAATGGGACTGGTGGATAGGGGAAGGGTTGGTCATGGGACTGGTGGATAGGGGAATGATTGGTAATGGGACTGGTGGAGAGGGGAAGGATTGGTAATGGGACTGGTGGATAAGGGAAGGATTAGTAATGGGACTGGTGGATAAGGGAAGGGTTGGTAATGGGACTGGTGGATAGGGGAAGGATTGGTAATGGGACTGGTGGATAGGGGAAGGGTTGGTAATGGGACTGGTGGATAGGGGAAGGGTTGGTAATGGGACTGGTGGATAGGGGAAAGATTGGTAATGGGACTGGTGGATAGGGGAAGGATTGGTAATGGGACTGGTGGATAGGGGAAGGATTGGTAATGGGAATGGTGGATAGGGGAAGGGTTGGTAATGGGTCTGGTGGATATTGGAAGGGTTGGTAATGGGACTGGTGGATAGGTGAAGGATTGGTTATGGGACTGGTTGATAGGGGAAGGGTTGGTAATGGGACTGGTGGATTGGTGAAGGATTGGTAATGGGACTAGTGGATAGGGGAAGGATTGGTAATGGGACTGGTGGATGGGGAAGGATTGGTAATGGGACTGGTGGATGGGGAAGGATTGGTAATGGGACTGGTGGATGGGGAAGGGTTGGTAATGGGACTGGTGGATGGGGAAGGGTTGGTAATGGGACTGGTGGATGGGGAAGGATTGAGTAATGGGACTGGTGGATTGGGGAAGGTTTGGTAATGGGACTGGTGGATTGGGGAAGGATTGGTAATGGGACTGGTGGATAGGGGAAGGGTTGGTAATGGGACTGGTGGATAGGGGAAGGGAAGTTGGTAATGGGACTGGTGGATGGGGAAGGGTTGGTAATGGGACTGGTGGATAGGGAAGGTTGGCTGGTACGGGACCGCGTGGGACTGGTGGATAGGGAAGGGTTGGTAATGGGACTGGTGGATGGGGAAGGGTTGGTAATGGGACTGGTGGATGGGGAAGGATTGGTAATGGGACTGGTGGATGGGGAAGGGTTGGTAATGGGACTGGTGGATAGGGAAGGATTGGTAATGGGACTGGTGGATGGGGAAGGGTTGGTAATGGGACTGGTGGATGGGGGAAGGTTGGTAATGGGACTGGTGGATGGGGAAGGGGTAATGGGACTGGTGGTGGGACTGGTGGATGGGGAAGGATTGGTAATGGGACTGGTGGATAGGGAAGGGTTGGTAATGGGACTGGTGGATGGGGAAGGTAGTGTGGGACTGGTGGATGGGGAAGGGTTGGTAATGGGACTGGTGGATAGGGGAAGGATTGGTAATGGGACTGGTGGATAGGGGAAGGGGTGGTAATGGGACTGGTGGATAGGGGAAGGGTTGGTAATGGGACTAGTGGATTGGGGAAGGGTTCGTAATGGGACTGGTGGATGGGGAAGGTAATGGGACTGGTTGATAGAGGAAGGGTTGGTAATGGGACTGGTGGATAGGGGAAGGGTTGGTAATGGGACTGGTGGATAGGGGAAGGGTTGGTAATGGGACTGGTGGATAGGGGAAGGGTTGGTAATGGGACTGGTGGATAGGGGAAGGATTAGTAATGGGACTGGTGGATAGGGGAAGGGTTGGTAATGGGACTGGTGGATAGGGGAAGGGTTGGTAATGGGACTGGTGGATAGGGGAAGGATTGGTAATGGGACTGGTGGATAGGGGAAGGGTTGGTAATGGGACTGGTGGATAGGGGAAGGATTGGTAATGGGACTGGTGGATAGGGAAAGGGTTGGTAATGGGACTGGTGGATGGGGAAGGATTGGTAATGGGACTGGTGGATGGGGAAGGGTTGGTAATGGGACTGGTGGATGGGGAAGGGTTGGTAATGGGACTGGTGGATGGGGAAGGATTGGTAATGGGACTGGTGGCTAGCGGAAGGGTTGGTAATGGGACTGGTGGATAGGGGAAGGGTTGGTAATGGGACTGGTGGATAGGGGAAGGTTTTGTAATGGGGCTGTTGGATAGGGGAAGGGTTGGTAATGGGAGTGGTGTATGGGGGAAGGATTAGTAATGGGACTGGTGGATAGGGGAAGGGTTTGGTAATGGGTCTGGTGGATAGGGGAAGGGTTGGTAATGGGACTGGTGGAGTGGGGAAGGGTTGGTAATGGGACTGGTGGATAGGGGAAGGATTGGTAATGGGACTGGTGGATGGGGAATGGTAATGGGACTGGTGGATAGGGGAAGGTTGGTAATGGGACTGGTGGAGGGAAGGGTTGGTAATGGGACTGGTGGATAGGGGAAGGATTGGTAATGGACTGGTGGATGGGGAAGGTTGGTAATGGGACTGGTGGATGGGGAAGGTTGGTAATGGGACTGGTGGATAGGGGAATGATTGGTAATGGGACTGGTGGATAGGGGAAGGATTGGTAATGGGACTGGTGGATAGGGGAAGGGTTGGTAATGGGACTGGTGGATAGGGGAGGGATTGGTAATGGGACTGGTGGATAGGGGAAGGGTTGGTAATGGGACTGGTGGATAGGGGAAGGATTGGTAATGGGACTGGTGGATAGGGGAAGGATTGGTATTGGGACTGGTGGATAGGGAAAGGTTTGGTAATGGGACTGGTGGATAGGGGAAGGGTTGGTAATGGGACTGGTGGATAGTGAAAGGGTTGGTAATGGCACTGGTGGAGGGGGAAGGATTAGTTATGGGACTGGTGGATGGGGGAAGGGTTGGTAATGGGACTGGTGGATAGGGGAAGGATTGGTAATGGGACTGGTGGATAGGGGAAGGGTTGGTAATGGGACTGGTGGATGGGGGAAGGGTTGGTAATGGGACTGGTGGATAGGGGAAGGATTGGTAATGGGACTGGTGGATAGGGGAAGGATTGGTAATGGGACTGGTGGATAGGGGAAGGGTTGGTAATGGGACTGATGGATAGGGAAAGGATTGGTAATGGGACTGGTGGATAGGGGAAGGATTGGTAATGGGACTGGTGAATAGGGGAAGGATTGGTAATGGGACTGGTGGATAGGGAAGGGTTGGTAATGGGACTGGTGGATGGGGAAGGTTGGTAATGGGACTGGTGGATAGGGAAGGATTGGTAATGGGACTGGTGGATAGGGAAGGATTGGTAATGGGACTGGTGGATAGGGAAGGATTGGTAATGGGACTGGTGGATGGGGAAGGGGTTGGTAATGGGACTGGTGGATAGGGAAGGATTGGTAATGGGACTGGTGGATAGGGGAAGGGTTGGTAATGGGACTGGTGGATGGGGAAGGATTGGTAATGGGACTGGTGGATGGGGAAGGGTTGGTAATGGGACTGGTGGATGAGGGGAAGGGTTGGTAATGGGACTGGTGGATGGGGAAGGGTTGGTAATGGGACTGGTGGATGGGGAAGGGTTGGTAATGGGACTGGTGGATGGGGAAGGATTGGTAATGGGACTGGTGGATGGGGAAGGATTGGTAATGGGACTGGTGGATGAGGGAAGAAGGTAATGGGACTGGTGGATGGGGGAAGGGTTGGTAATGGGACTGGTGGATAGGGAAGGGTTGGTAATGGGACTGGTGGATGGGGAAGGGTTGGTAATGGGACTGGTGGATGGGGAAGGATTGGTAATGGGACTGGTGGATAGGGGGAAGGATTGGTAATGGGACTGGTGGATAGGGGAAGGATTGGTAATGGGACTGGTGGATAGGGGGAAGGATTGGTCTGGTGGATAGGGAAGGATTGGTATGGTGGATGGGGAAGGATTGGTAATGGGACTGGTGGATGGGGAAGGATTGGTAATGGGACTGGTGGATAGGGAAGGATTGGTAATGGGACTGGTGGATAGGGAAGGGTTGGTAATGGGACTGGTGGATAGGGGAAGGATTGGTAATGGGACTGGTGGATAGGGAAGGGTTGGTAATGGGACTGGTGGATGGGGAAGGATTGGTAATGGGACTGGTGGATGGGGAAGGGTTGGTAATGGGACTGGTGGATGGGGAAGGGTTAGTAATGGGACTGGTGGATGGGGAAGGGTTGGTAATGGGACTGGTGGATGGGGAAGGGTTGGTAATGGGACTGGTGGATGGGGGAAGGGTTGGTAATGGGACTGGTGGATAGGGAAGGATTGGTAATGGGACTGGTGGATAGGGGGAAGGATTGGTAATGGGACTGGTGGATAGGGAAGGTTGGTAATGGGACTGGTGGATAGGGGAAGGATTGGTAATGGGACTGGTGGATAGGGGAAGGATTGGTAATGGGACTGGTGGATAGGGAAGGGTTGGTAATGGGACTGGTGGATAGGGAAGGATTGGTAATGGGACTGGTGGATGGGGAAGGGGTTGGTAATGGGACTGGTGGATGGGGAAGGTTGGTAATGGGACTGGTGGATGGGGAAGGATTGGTAATGGGACTGGTGGATGGGGAAGGATTGGTAATGGGACTGGTGGATGGGGAAGGGTTGGTAATGGGACTGGTGGATGGGGAAGGGTTGGTAATGGGACTGGTGGATGGGGAAGGATTGGTAATGGGACTGGTGGATGGGGAAGGATTGGTAATGGGACTGGTGGATAGGGGGAAGGGTTGGTAATGGGACTGGTGGATAGGGAAGAGTTGGTAATGGGACTGGTGGATAGGGAAGGGTTGAGTAATGGGACTGGTGGATAGGGGACGGCTTGGTAATGGGACTGGTGGATGGGGGAAGGATTGGTAATGGGACTGGTGGATGGGGAAGGATTGGTAATGGGACTGGTGGATGGGGAAGGATTGGTAATGGGACTGGTGGATAGGGAAAGGATTGGTAGTGGGACTGGTGGATAGGGGAAGGATTGGTAATGGGACTGGTGGATAGGGGAAGGATTGGTAATGGGACTGGTGGATAGGGAAGGGTTGGTAATGGGACTGGTTGGGACTGGTGGATGGGGAAGGGTTGGTAATGGGACTGGTGGATGGGGAAGGATTGAGTAATGGGACTGGTGGATGGGGAAGGATTGGTAATGGGACTGGTGGATGGGGGAAGGATTGGTGTGGGACTGGTGGATGGGGAAGGGTTGGTAATGGGACTGGTGGATGGGGAAGGTTGGTAATGGGACTGGTGGATGGGGAAGGGTTGGTAATGGGACTGGTGGATAGGGAAGGGTTGGTAATGGGACTGGTGGATAGGGGGAAGGATTAGTAATGGGACTGGTGGATAGGGAAGGGTTGGTAATGGGACTGGTGGATAGGGAAGGGGTTGGTAATGGGACAGGTGGATGGGGAAGGATTGGTAATGGGACTGGTGGATGGGGAAGGGTTAGTAATGGGACTGGTGGATGGGGAAGGGTTGGTAATGGGACTGGTGGATGGGGAAGGGTTGGTGTGGGACTGGTGGATGGGAAGAAGGTAATGGGACTGGTGGATAGGGGAAGGATTGAGTAATGGGACTGGTGGATAGGGAAGGGTTAGTAATGGGACTGGTGGATGGGGAAGGATTGGGAATGGGACAGGTGGATAGGGGAAGGGTTGGTAATGGGACCGGTGGATAGGAGAAGGATTGGTAATGGGACTGGTGGATAGGGAAAGGGTTGGTAATGGGACCGGTGGATAGGGGAAGTGTGGGACTGGTGGATGGGGAAGGTTGGTAATGGGACTGGTGGATGGGGAAGGATTGGTAATGGGACTGGTGGATGGGGAAGGATTGGTGTGGGACTGGTGGATGGGGAAGGATTGGTAATGGGACAGGTGGATGGGGAAGGATTGGTAATGGGACTGGTGGATGGGGAAAGGGTTGGTAATGGGACTGGTGGATGGGGAAGGATTAGTAATGGGACTGGTGGATGGGGAAGGGTTGGTGTGGGACTGGTGGATAGGGGAAGGGTTGGTAATGGGACTGGTGGATGGGGAAGTGTTGGTAATGGGACTGGTGGATTGGGGTAGGGTTGGTAATGGGACTGGTGGATAGGGGAAGGGTTGGTAATGGGACTGGTGGATAGGGGAAGGATTGGTAATGGGACTGGTGGATAGGGGAAGGGTTGGTAATGGGACAGGTGGATAGGGGTAGGTTTGGTAATGGGACTGGTGGATTGGGGAAGGTTTGGTAATGGGACTGGTGGATAGGGGAAGGATTGGTAATGGGACTGGTGGATAGGGGAAGGGTTGGTAATGGGACTGGTGGATAGGGAAAGGATTGGTAATGGGACTGATTGATAGGGGAAGGTTGGTAATGGGACTGGTGGATGGGGAAGGATTGGTAATGGGACTGGTGGATAGGGGAAGGATTGGTAATGGGACTGGTGGATAGGGAAGGATTGGTAATGGGACTGGTGGATTGGGGAAGGATTGGTAATGGGACTGGTGGATAGGGGAAGGGTTGGTAATGGGACTGGTGGATAGGGAAGGGTTGGTAATGGGACTGGTGGATGGGGAAGGATTAGTAATGGGACAGGTGGATGGGGAAGGATTAGTAATGGGACTGGTGGATAAGGGAAGCGTTGGTAATGGGACTGGTGGATAGGGGAAGCGTTGTTAATGGGACTGGTGGATAAGGGAAGAGCTGTTAATGGTACTGCTCTATAGGGGAAGGATTGTTAATGGGACTGGTGGATGTGGGAAGGGTTGGTAATGGGGACTGGTGGATAGGGGAAGGGTTGGTAATGGGACTGGTGGATGGGGAAGGGTTGGTAATGGGACTGGTGGATGGGGAAGGATTGGTCTTGGGACTGGTTGATTGGGGAAGGATTGGTAATGGGACTGGTGGATAGGGGAAGGTTTGGTAATGGGACTGGTGGATAGGGAAGGATTAGTAATGGGACTGGTGGATAGGGGAAGGGTTGGTAATGGGACTGGTGGATAGGGGAAGGGTTGGTAATGGGACTGGTGGATAGGGGAAGGATTGGTAATGGGACTGGTGGATAGGGGAAGGGTTGGTAATGGGACTGGTGGATAAGGGAAGGATTGGTAATGGTACTGGTGGATAGGGAAGGGTTGGTAATGGGACTGGTGGATAGGGAAGGGTTGGTAATGGGCCTGGTGGAGTGGGGATGGGTTGGTATTGGGACTGGTGGATGGGGAAGGATTGGTAAAGGGACTGGTGGATTGGGGAAGGATTGGTAATGGGACTGGTGGATAGGGGAAGGGTTAGTAATGGGACTGGTGGATAGCGGAAGGGTTGAGTGTGGGACTGGTGGATGGGGGAAGGGTTGAGTAATGGGACTGGTGGATGGGGAAGGATTGGTAATGGGACTGGTGGATGGGGAAGGGTTGGTTGGGACTGGTGGATGGGGAAGGGTTGGTAATGGGACTGGTGGATGGGGAAGGGTTGGTAATGGGACTGGAGGATAGGGAACTGTTTGGTAATGGGAGTGGTGGATAGGGGAAGGGTTGGTAATGGGACTGGTGGATAGGGGAAGGATTGGTAATGGGACTGGTGGATAGGGGAAGGATTGGTAATAGGACTGGTGGATAGGGGAAGGGTTGGTAATGGGACTGGTGGATAGGGGAAGGGTTGGTAATGGGACTGGTGGATAGGGGAAGGATTGGTAATGGGACTGGTGGATAGGGGAAGGGTTGGGTATGGGACTGGTTTATTGGGGAAGGGTTGGTAATGGGACTGGTGGATAGGGGAAGGATTGGTAATGGGACTGGTGGATAGGGAGGATTGGTAATGGGACTGGTGGATGGGGAAGGATTGGTAATGGGACTGGTGGATAGGGAAGGGTTGGTAATGGGACTGGTGGATGGGGAAGGATTGGTAATGGGACTGGTGGATGGGGAAGGGTTGGTAATGGGACTGGTGGATGGGGAAGGATTGGTAATGGGACTGGTGGATGGGGAAGGATTGGTAATGGGACTGGTGGATGGGGAAGGGTTGGTAATGGGACTGGTGGATGGGGAAGGGTTAGTAATGGGACTGGTGGATGGGGAAGGATTGGTAATGGGACTGGTGGATGGGGAAGGGTTGGTAATGGGACTGGTGGATAGGGAAGGGTTGGTAATGGGACTGGTGGATGGGGAAGGGTTGGTAATGGGACTGGTGGATGGGGAAGGATTGGTAATGGGACTGGTGGATGGGGAAGGATTGGTAATGGGACTGGTGGATAGGGAAGGGTTGGTAATGGGACTGGTGGATGGGGAAGGATTGGTAATGGGACTGGTGGATGGGGAAGGGTTGGTAATGGGACTGGTGGATAGGGAAGGAGTTGGTGTGGATGGGGAAGGTTGGTAATGGGACTGGTGGATGGGGAAGGATTGGTAATGGGACTGGTGGATGGGGAAGGGTTGGTGTGGGACTGGTGGATGGGGAAGGATTGGTAATGGGACTGGTGGATGGGGGAAGGGTTGGTAATGGGACTGGTGGATGGGGAAGGGTTGGTAATGGGACTGGTGGATGGGGAAGGGTTGGTAATGGGACTGGTGGATGGGGAAGGATTAGTAATGGGACAGGTGGATGGGGAAGGTTGAGTAATGGGACTGGTGGATAGGGGAAGGATTAGTAATGGGACTGGTGGATGGGGGAAGGGTTGGTAATGGGACTGGTGGATGGGGAAGGGTTGGTAATGGGACTGGTGGATGGGGAAGGATTAGTAATGGGACTGGTGGATGGGGAAGGATTGGTAATGGGACTGGTGGATGGGGAAGGGTTGAGTGTGGGACTGGTGGATGGGGAAGGTAATGGGACAGGTGGATGGGGAAGGGTTGGTAATGGGACTGGTGGATAGGGGAAGGATTAGTGTGGGACTGGTGGATAGGGAAGGGTTGAGTAATGGGACTGGTGGATAGGGAAGGATTGAGTAATGGGACTGGTGGATGGGGAAGGATTGGTAATGGGACTGGTGGATGGGGGAAGGGTTGGTAATGGGACTGGTGGATGGGGAAGGATTGGTAATGGGACTGGTGGATGGGGAAGGATTGGTAATGGGACTGGTGGATGGGGAAGGATTGGTAATGGGACTGGTGGATGGGGAAGGATTGGTAATGGGACTGGTGGATGGGGAAGGGTTGGTAATGGGACTGGTGGATGGGGAAGGGTTGGTAATGGGACTGGTGGATGGGGAAGGGTTGGTAATGGGACTGGTGGATAGGGAAGGATTGGTAATGGGACTGGTGGATAGGGAAGGGTTGGTAATGGGACTGGTGGATGGGGAAGGGTTGGTAATGGGACTGGTGGATGGGGGAAGGATTGGTAATGGGACTGGTGGATGGGGAAGGATTAGTAATGGGACTGGTGGATGGGGAAGGATTGGTAATGGGACTGGTGGATAGGGGAAGGATTGGTAATGGCACTGGTGGATAGGGGAAGGGTTAGTAATGCGAGAGGTGGATAGGGAAGGGTTGGTAATGGGACTGGTGGATGGGGAAGGATTGGTAACGGGACTGGTGGATGGGGAAGGGTTGGTAATGGGACTGGTGGATGGGGAAGGATTGGTAATGGGACTGGTGGATAGGGGAAGGGTTGGTAATGGGACTGGTGGATGGGGAAGGATTAGTAATGGGACTGGTGGATGGGGAAGGATTGGTAATGGGACTGGTGGATGGGGAGATTTGGTAATGGGACTGGTGGATAGGGAAGGATTGGTAATGGGACTGGTGGATAGGGGGAAGGGGTTAGTAATGGGACTGGTGGATAGGGGAAGGATTGGTAATGGGACTGGTGGATAGGGAAGGTTGGTAATGGGACTGGTGGATAGGGAAGGGTTGGTAATGGGACTGGTGGATGGGGAAGGGTTGGTAATGGGACTGGTGGATGGGGAAGGGTTGGTAATGGGACTGGTGGATAGGGGAAGGATTGGTAATGGGACTGGTGGATGGGGAGGGTTGGTAATGGGACTGGTGGATGGGGAAGGATTGGTAATGGGACTGGTGGATGGGGAAGGGTTAGTTGGGACTGGTGGATGGGGAAGGATTGGTAATGGGACTGGTGGATGGGGGAAGGATTGGTAATGGGACGTGTGGATGGGGAAGGGTTGGTAATGGGACTGGTGGATGGGGAAGGATTGGTGTGGGACTGGTGGATGGGGAAGGTTTGGTAATGGGACTGGTGGATAGGGGAAGGGTTGGTAATGGGACTGGTGGATAGGGGAAGGGTTGGCAATGGGACTGGTGGGGAAAGGAAGGGTTGGTAATGGGACTGGTGGATAGGGGAAGGGTTGGTAATGGGACTGGTGGATAGGGGAAGGGTTGGTAATGGGACTGGTTGATGGGGAAGGTTGGTAATGGGACTGGTGGATGGGGAAGGGTTGGTAATGGGACTGGTGGATAGGGGAAGGATTGGTAATGGGACTGGTGGATAGGGAAAGGATTGGTAATGAGACTGGTGGATGGGGAAGGATTGGTAATGGGACTGGTGGATGGGGAAGGGTTGGTAATGGGACTGGTGGATGGGGGAAGGGTTGGCATTGGGACTGGTTGGGTTGGGAAGGCTTGGTACTGGGACTGGTGGATTGGGGAAGGGTTGGTAATGGGACTGGTGGATAGGGGAAGGGTTGGGAATGGGACTGGTGGATAGGGGAAGGGTTGGTAATGGGACTGGTGGATAGGGGAAGGATTGGTAATGGGACTGGTGGATAGAGGAAGGGTTGGTAATGGGACTGGTGGATGGGGAAGGGTTGGTAATGGGACTGGTGGATGGGGAAGGGTTGGTAATGGGACTGGTGGATGGGGAAGGATTGGTAATGGGACTGGTGGATGGGGAAGGGTTTAGTAATGGGACTGGTGGATGGGGAAGGGTTGGTAATGGGACTGGTGGATGGGGAAGGATTGGTAATGGGACTGGTGGATGGGGAAGGATTAGTAATGGGACTGGTGGATAGGGAAGGGTTGGTAATGGGACTGGTGGATAGGGAAGGATTGGTAATGGGACTGGTGGATGGGGAAAGGATTGGTAATGGGACTGGTTGGATAGGGGAAGGGTTGGTAATGGGACTGGTGGATGGGGAAGGGTTGGTTATGGGACTGGTGGATAGGGGAAGGGTTAGTAATGGGACTGGTGGATGGGGAAGGGTTGGTAATGGGACTTGTGGATGAGGGAAGGGTTGGTAATGGGACTGGTGGAATGGTGGAAGGATTGGTAATGGTACTGGTGGATTGGTGAAGGATTGGTAATGGGACTGGTGGATGGGGGAAGGGTTGGTAATGGGACTGGTGGATAGGGGACGGGTTGGTAATGGGACTGGTGTATGGGGAAGGGTTGGTAATGGGACTGGTGGATGGGGAAGGATTGGTAATGGGACTGGTGGATGGGGAAGGGTTGGTAATGGGACTGGTGGATAGGGGAAGGATTGGTAATGGGACTGGTGGATGGGGAAGGTTGGTAATGGGACTGGTGGATAGGGAAGGTTGGTAATGGGACTGGTGGATAGAGGAAGGATTGGTAATGGGACTGGTGGATGGGGAAGGGTTGAGTAATGGGACTGGTGGATGGGGAAGGGTTGGTAATGGGACTGGTGGATGGGGAAGGGTTGGTAATGGGACTGGTGGATGGGGAAGGGTTGGTAATGGGTCTGGTGGAATGGGGGAAGGATTGGTAATGGTACTGCTGGATGGGGGGAAGGATTGGTAATGGGACTGGTGGATGGGGAAGGGTTGGTAATGGGACTGGTGGATGGGGAAGGATTGGTAATGGGACAGGTGGATGGGGAAGGATTAGTAATGGGACTGGTGGATAGGGGAAGGGTTGGTAATGGGACTGGTGGATAGGGAAGGGTTGGTAATGGGACTGGTGGATAGGGGGAAGGGTTGGTAATGGGACTGGTGGATGGGGAAGGGTTGGTAATGGGACTGGTGGATGGGGAAGGGTTGGTAATGGGACTGGTGGATGGGGAAGGGTTGGTAATGGGACTGGTGGATGGGGAAGGGTTGGTAATGGGACTGGTGGATGGGGAAGGGGTTGGTAATGGGACTGGTGGATGGGGAAGGGTTGGTAATGGGACTGGTGGATAGGGGAAGGATTGGTAATGGGACTGGTGGATGGGGAAGGATTAGTGTGGGACTGGTGGATGGGGAAGGATTGGTAATGGGACTGGTGGATGGGGGAAGGGTTGGTAATGGGACTGGTGGATGGGGAAGGATTGGTAATAGGACTGGTGGATGGGGGAAAGAGTTGGTAATGGGACTGGTGGATGGGGAAGGATTGGTAATGGGACTGGTGGATGGGGAAGGGTTGGTGAAATGGGACTGGTGGATAGGGGGAAGGATTGGTAATGGGACTGGTGGATAGGGAAGGGTTAGTAATGGGACTGGTGGATAGGGAAGGGTTGGTAATGGGACTGGTGGATAGGGGAAGGGTTGGTAATGGGACTGGTGGATGGGGAAGGATTGGTAATGGGACTGGTGGATGGGGAAGGGTTGGTAATGGGACTGGTGGATGGGGGAAGGTTGGTAATGGGACTGGTGGATGGGGAAGGGTTGGTAATGGGACTGGTGGATAGGGGAAGGATTAGGTAATGGGACTAGTGGATGGGAAAGGGTTGGTAATGGGACTGGTGGATAGGGGAAGGGTTGGTAATGGGACTGGTGGATAGGGAAGGATTAGTAATGGGACTGGTGGATGGGGGAAGGGTTGGTAATGGGACTGGTGGATAGGGGAAGTGTTGGTAATGGTACTGGTGGATGGGGAAGGATTTATAATGGGACTGGTGGATAGGGGAAGGGTTGGTAATGGGACTGGTGGATAGGGGAAGGGTTAGTAATGGGACTGGTGGATAGGAGAATTATTGATAATGGGACTGGTGGAGAGGGGAAGGATTGGTAATGGGACTAGTGGATAAGGGAAGGATTAGTAATGGGACTGGTGGATAGGGGAAGGGTTGGGAATGGGAATGGTGGATAGGGGAAGGATTAGTAATGGGACTGGTGGATAGGGAAAGAATTAGTAATGGGACTTGTGGATAGGGGAAGGGTTGGTAATGGGACTGGTGGATTGGGGAAGGGTTGGTAATGGGACTGGTGGATAGGGAAAGGGTGGGTAATGGGACTGGTGGATGGGGAAGGATTGGTAATGGGACTGGTGGATGGGGGAAGGTTGGTAATGGGACTGGTGGATGGGGAAGGGTTAGTAATGGGACTGGTGGATGGGGAAGGGTTAGTAATGGGACTGGTGGATGGGGAAGGATTGGTAATGGGACTGGTGGATAGGGAAGGGTTGGTAATGGGACTGGTGGATGGGGAAGGGTTGGTAATGGGACTGGTGGATGGGGAAGGGTTGGTAATGGGACTGGTGGATAGGGAAGGATTGGTAATGGGAATGGTGGATAGGGGAAGGTTTGGTATTGGGACTGGTGGATAGGGAAGGGTTAGTAATGGGACTGGTGGATGGGGAAGGATTGGTAATGGGACTGGTGGATGGGGAAGGATTGGTAATGGGACTGGTGGATGGGGGAAGGGTTGGTAATGGGACTGGTGGATGGGGAAGGGTTGGTAATGGGACTGGTGGATAGGGGAAGGTTGGTAATGGGACTGGTGGATGGGGAAGGGTTGGTAATGGGACTGGTGGATGGGGAAGGGTGGTAATGGGACTGGTGGATGGGGAAGGATTGGTAATGGGACTGGTGGATGGGGAAGGGTTGGTAATGGGACTGGTGGATGGGGAAGGGTTGGTAATGGGACTGGTGGATGGGGAAGGTTGGTAATGGGACTGGTGGATGGGGAAGGATTGGTAATGGGACTGGTGGATAGGGAAGGGTTGGTAATGGGACTGGTGGATGGGGGAAGGATTGGTGTGGGACTGGTGGATGGGGGAAGGATTGGTAATGGGACTGGTGGATGGGGAAGGATTGGTAATGGGACTGGTGGATGGGGAAGGGTTGGTAATGGGACTGGTGGATAGGGGAAGGATTGCTAATGGGACTGGTGGATTGGGAAGGGTTGGTAATGGGACTGGTGGATGGGGAAGGGTTGGTAATGGGACTGGTGGATGGGGAAGGATTGGTAATGGGACTGGTGGATAGGGGAAGGGTTGGTAATGGGACTGGTGGATCGGGGAAGGGTTGGTAATGGGACTGTTGTTTGGGGAAGGGTTGGTAATGAGACTGGTGGATGGGGGAAGGATTGGTAATGGGACTGGTGGATGGGGAAGGGTTAGTAATGGGACTGGTGGATGGGGAAGGGTTGGTAATGGGACTGGTGGATGGGGAAGGATTGGTAATGGGACTGGTGGATGGGAGAAGGTTGGTATTGGGACGGGTGGATTGGGGAAGGGTTGGTAATGGGACTGGTGGATAGGGGAAGGATTGGTAATGGGACTGGTGGATGAGGGAAGGGTTGGTAATGGGACTGGTGGATGGGGAAGGGTTGAGTAATGGGACTGGTGGATAGGGGAAGGGTTGGTAATGGGACTGGTGGATGGGGAAGGGTTGGTAATGGGACTGGTGGATAGGGGAAGGGTTGGTAATGGGACTGGTGGATGGGGAAGGGTTGGTAATGGGACTGGTGGATGGGGAAGGTTGGTAATGGGACTGGTGGATGGGGAAGGGTTAGTAATGGGACTGGTGAATTGGGGAAGGATTGGTAATGGGACTGGTGGATAGGGAAGGTTGGTAATGGGACTGGTGGATGGGGAAGGATTGGTAATGGGACTGGTGGATGGGGAAAGGATTGGTAATGGGACTGGTGGATGGGGGAAGGGTTGGTAATGGGACTGGTGGATGGGGAAGGATTGGTAATGGGACTGGTGGATAGGGGAAGGTTGGTAATGGGACTGGTGGATGGGGAAGGGTTGGTAATGGGACTGGTGGATGGGGAAGGGTTAGTAATGGGACTGGTGAATTGGGGAAGGATTGGTAATGGGACTGGTGGATGGGGAAGGGTTGGTAATGGGACTGGTAGATGGGGGAAGGGTTGGTAATGGGACTGGTGGATAGGGAAGGATTGGTAATGGGACTGGTGGATAGGGAAGGGTTGGTAATGGGACTGGTGGATGGGGAAGGGTTGGTAATGGGACTGGTGGATAGGGGAAGGATTAGTAATGGGACTGGTGGATGGGGAAGGGTTGGTAATGGGACTGGTGGATGGGGAAGGGTTAGTAATGGGACTGGTGGATGGGGAAGGGTTGGTAATGGGACTGGTGGATGGGGAAGGGTTGAGTAATGGGACTGGTGGATGGGGAAGGGTTGGTAATGGGACTGGTGGATGGGGAAGGATTGGTAATGGGACTGGTGGATAGGGAAGGGTTGGTAATGGGACTGGTGGATGGGGAAGGGTTGGTAATGGGACTGGTGGATGGGGGAAGGATTGGTAATGGGACTGGTGGATGGGGAAGGATTAGTAATGGGACTGGTGGATGGGGAAGGATTGGTAATGGGACTGGTGGATGGGGAAGGGTTGGTAATGGGACTGGTGGATGGGGAAGGTTGGTAATGGGACTGGTGGATGGGGAAGGGATTGGTAATGGGACTGGTGGATGGGGAAGGATTGGTAATGGGACTGGTGGATAGGGAAGGGTTGGTAATGGGACTGGTGGATAGGGAAGGTTGGTAATGGGACTGGTGGATAGGGAAGGGTTGGTAATGGGACTGGTGGATGGGGAAGGTTGGTAATGGGACTGGTGGATGGGGAAGGATTGGTAATGGGACTGGTGGATGGGGAAGGATTGGTAATGGGACTGGTGGATGGGGAAGGGTTGGTAATGGGACTGGTGGATAGGGAAGGATTGGTAATGGGACTGGTGGATGGGGAAGGTTGGTAATGGGACTGGTGGATGGGAAGGTTGGTAATGGGACTGGTGGATAGGGGGAAGGATTGGTAATGGGACTGGTGGATAGGGAAGGATTGGTAATGGGACTGGTGGATGTGGAAGGATTAGTAATGGGACTGGTGGATGGGGAAGGGTTGGTAATGGGACTGGTGGATGGGGAAGGATTGGTAATGGGACTGGTGGATGGGGAAGGATTGGTAATGGGACTGGTGGATGGGGAAGGATTGGTAATGGGACTGGTGGATAGGGAAGGATTGGTAATGGGACTGGTGGATGGGGAAGGATTGGTAATGGGACTGGTGGATGGGGAAGGATTGGTAATGGGACTGGTGGATGGGGAAGGGTTGGTAATGGGACTGGTGGATGGGGAAGGATTGGTAATGGGACTGGTGGATGGGGAAGGATTGGTAATGGGACTGGTGGATGGGGAAGGGTTGGTAATGGGACTGGTGGATAGGGAAGGGTTGGTAATGAGACTGGTGAATGGGGAAGGATTGGTAATGGGACTGGTGGATAGGGGAAGGGTTGGTAATGGGACTGGTGGATAGTGGAAGGATTAGTAATGGGACTGGTGGATAGGGGAAGGGTTGGTAATGGGACTGGTGGATAGGGGAAGGGTTAGTAATGGGACTGGTGGATAGGGGAAGGGATAGTAATGGGACTGGTGGATAGGGGAAGGGTTGGTAATGGGACTGGTGGATAGGGGAAGGGTTGGTAATGGGACTGGTGGATAGGGGAAGGGTTGGTAATGGGACTGGTGGATAGGGGAAGGCTTCGTAATGGGACTGGTGGATGGGGAAGGGTTGGTAATGGGACTGGTGGATGGGGAAGGATTGGTAATGGGACTGGTGGATGGGGAAGGATTGGTAATGGGACTGGTGGATGGGGAAGGGTTGGTAATGGGACTGGTGGATGGGGGAAGGATTGGTAATGGGACTGGTGGATAGGGGAAGGATTGGTAATGGGACTGGTGGATGGGGAAGGTTTGGTAATGGGACTGTTGTATAAGGGAAGGGTTGGTAATGGGACTGGTGGATAGGGGAAGGATTGGTAATGGGACTGGTGGATGGGGAAGGGTTGGTAATGGGACTGGTGGATAGGGAAGGATTGGTAATGGGACTGGTGGATGGGGAAGGGTTGGTAATGGGACTGGTGGATAGGGGAAGGATTGGTAATGGGACTGGTGGATGGGGAAGGATTGGTAATGGGACTGGTGGATGGGGAAGGGTTGGTAATGGGACTGGTGGATGGGGAAGGGTTGGTAATGGGACTGGTGGATAGGGGAAGGTTGGTAATGGGACTGGTGGATAGGGAAGGGTTGGTAATGGGACTGGTGGATGGGGAAGGATTGGTAATGGGACTGGTGGATGGGGAAGGGTTGGTAATGGGACTGGTGGATAGGGGAAGGGTTGGTAATGGGACTGGTGGATGGGGAAGGGTTGGTAATGGGACTGGTGGATAGGGAAGGGTTGGTAATGGGACTGGTGGATAGGGAAGGATTGGTAATGGGACTGGTGGATAGGGGAAGGGTTGGTAATGGGACTGGTGGATAGGAGAAGGGTTGGTAATGGGACTGGTGGATAGGGGAAGGATTGGTAATGGGACTGGTGGATAGGGGAAGGATAGGAAATGGGACTGGTGGATGGGGAAGGGTTGGTAATGGGACTGGTGGATGGGGAAGGATTGGTAATGGGACTGGTGGATGGGGAAGGATTGGTAATGGGACTGGTGGATGGGGAAGGGTTGGTAATGGGACTGGTGGATAGGGAAGGATTGGTAATGGGACTGGTGGATGGGGAAGGGTTGGTAATGGGACTGGTGGATAGGGAAGGGTTGGTAATGGGACTGGTGGATAGGGAAGGTTGGTAATGGGACTGGTGGATAGGGAAGGGTTGGTAATGGGACTGGTGGATAGGGGAAGGTTGGTAATGGGACTGGTGGATGGGGAAGGATTAGTAATGGGACTGGTGGACAGGGGAAGGGTTGGTAATGGGACTGGTGGATAGGGGAAGGGTTGGTAATGGGACTGGTGGATAGGAGAAGGGTTGGTAATGGGACTGGTGGATTGGTAATGGGACTGGTGGAGTGGGGAAAGGTTGGTAATGGGACTGTTGGATAGGGGAAGGGTTGGTAATGGGACTGGTGGATAGGGTAAGGGTTGGTAGTGGGACTGGTGGATAGGGGAAGGATTGGTAATGGGACTGGTGGATAGGGGAAGGGTTGGTAATGGGACTGATGGATGGGGAAGGATTGGTAATGGGACTGGTGGATGGGGAAGGTTGGTAATGGGACTGGTGGATGGGGAAGGATTGGTAATGGGACTGGTGGATAGGGGAAGGGTTGGTAATGGGACTGGTGGATGGGGAAGGATTGGTAATGGGACTGGTGGATAGGGGAAAGGGTTGGTACTGGGACTGGTGGATAGGGGAAGGGTTGGTAATGGGACTGGTGGATGGGGAAGGATTGGTAATGGGACTGGTGGATGGGGAAGGGTTGGTAATGGGACTGGTGGATAGGGAAGGGTTGGTAATGGGACTGGTGGATAGGGAAGGTTGGTAATGGGACAGGTGGATTGGGGATTGATTGGTAATGGGACTGGTGTATTGGGGAAGGGTTGGTAATGGGACTGGTGGATAGGGGAAGGGTTGGTAATGGGACTGGTGGATAGGGGAAGGGTTGGTAATGGGACTGGTGGATGGCGGAAGGATTGGTAATGGGACTGGTGGATGGGGAAGGTTGGTAATGGGACTGGTGGATAGGGAAGGTTGGTAATGGGACTGGTGGATGGGGAAGGATTGGTAATGGGACTGGTGGATGGGGAAGGTTGGTAATGGGACTGGTGGATGGGGAAGGGTTGGTAATGGGACTGGTGGATGGGGAAGGATTGGTAATGGGACTGGTGGATGGGGAAGGGTTGGTAATGGGACTGGTGGATAGGGAAGGATTGGTAATGGGACTGGTGGATGGGGAAGGGTTGGTAATGGGACTGGTGGATAGGGGAAGGTTGGTAATGGGACTGGTGGATGGGGAAGGGTTGGTAATGGGACTGGTGGATGGGGAAGGGTTGGTAATGGGACTGGTGGAGTGGGGAAGGATTGGTAATGGGACTGGTGGATAGGGGAAGGATTGGTAATGGGACTGGTGGATAGGGGAAGGATTGGTAATGGGACTGGTGGATAGGGGAAGGATTGGTAATGGGACTGGTGGATCGGGGAAGGATTGGTAATGGGACAGGTGGATAGGGAAGAGTTGGTAATGGGACTGGTGGATAGCGGAAGGGTTGGTAATGGGACTGGTGGATAGGGGAAGGAGTGGTAATGGGACTGGTGGATAGGGGAAGGGTTGGTAATGGGACTGGTGGATTGGGGAAGGGTTGGTAATGGGACTGGTGGATAGGGGAAGGATTGGTAATGGGACTGGTGGATAGGGGAAGGGTTGGTAATGGGACTGGTGGATGGGGAAGGGTTGGTAATGGGACTGGTGGATGGGGAAGGATTGGTAATGGGACTGGTGGATGGGGAAGGTTAGTAATGGGACTGGTGGATAGGGAAGGGTTGGTAATGGGACTGGTGGATAGGGAAGGATTGGTAATGGGACTGGTGGATAGGGAAGGATTGGTAATGGGACTGGTGGATATAATGGAAGGATTGGTAATGGGACTGGTGGATAGGGAAGGGTTGGTAATGGGACTGGTGGATGGGGAAGGGTTGGTAATGGGACTGGTGGATAGGGAAGGATTGGTAATGGGACTGGTGGATGGGGAAGGATTGGTAATGGGACTGGTGGATTGGGGAAGGGTTGGTAATGGGACTGGTGGATAGGGGAAGGATTGGTAATGGGACTGGTGGATAGGGAAGGATTGGTAATGGGACTGGTGGATGGGGAAGGGTTGGTAATGGGACTGGTGGATGGGGAAGGGTTGGTAATGGGACTGGTGGAGGGAAGGGTTGGTAATGGGACTGGTGGATGGGGAAGGTTGGTAATGGGACTGGTGGATGGGGAAGGATTGGTAATGGGACTGGTGGATAGGGGAAGGGTTGGTAATGGGACTGGTGGATGGGGAAGGGTTGGTAATGGGACTGGTGGATGGGGAAGGTTGGTAATGGGACTGGTGGATAGGGAAGGATTGATGGGACTGGTGGATGGGGAAGGTGTGGTACTGGGACTGGTGGATAGGGGAAGGATTGGTAATGGGACTGGTGGATAGGGAAGGTTGGTATGGGACTGGTGGATAGGGAAGGGTTGGTAATGGGACTGGTGGATGGGTAAAGGGGTGGTAATGGGACTGGTGGATAGGGGAAGGATAGGTAATGGGACTGGTGGATGGGGAAGGTTGGTAATGGGACTGGTGGATAGGGGGAAGGATTGGTAATGGGACTGGTGGATAGGGAAGGATTGGTAATGGGACTGGTGGATAGGGAAGGGTTGGTAATGGGACTGGTGGATAGGGGAAGGATTGGTAATGGGACTGGTGGATGGGGAAGGTTGGTAATGGGACTGGTGGATAGGGAAGGATTGGTAATGGGACTGGTGGATGGGAAGGGTTGGTAATGGGACTGGTGGATAGGGAAGGGGTTGGTAATGGGACTGGTGGATGGCGGAAGGATTGGTAATGGGACTGGTGGATAGGGAATGTTTGGTAATGGGATTGGTGGATTGGGGAAGGGTTGGTAATGGGACTGGTGGATAGGGGAAGGGTTTGTAATGGGACTGGTGGATAGGGAAGGATTGGTAATGGGACTGGTGGATAGGGAAGGGTTGGTAATGGGACTGGTGGATAGGGAAGGGTTGGTAATGGGACTGGTGGATGGGGAAGGGTTGGTAATGGGACTGGTGGATGGGGAAGGGTTGGTAATGGGACTGGTGGATGGGGAAGGATTGGTAATGGGACTGGTGGATGGGGAAGGTTGGTAATGGGACTTGTGGATAGGGGAAGGGTTGGTAATGGGACTGGTGGATAAGGGAAGGGTTGGTAATGGGACTGGTGGATGGGGAAGGATTGGTAATGGGACTGGTGGATGGGGGAAGGATTGGTAATGGGACTGGTGGATGGGGAAGGTTGGTAATGGGACTGGTGGATGGGGAAGGGTTGGTAATGGGACTGGTGGATAGGGAAGGGTTGGTAATGGGACTGGTGGATGGGGAAGGATTGGTAATGGGACTGGTGGATAGGGAAGGGTTGGTAATGGGACTGGTGGATGGGGAAGGGTTGGTAATGGGACTGGTGGATAGGGAAGGGTTGGTAATGGGACTGGTGGATAGGGAAGGATTGGTAATGGGACTGGTGGATAGGGGAAGGATTGGTAATGGGACTGGTGTATTGGGGAAGTGTTGGTAATGGGACTGGTGGATGGGGAAGGGTTGGTAATGGGACTGGTGGATGGGGAAGGATTGGTAATGGGACTGGTGGATAGGGAAGGGTTGGTAATGTGACTGGTGGATGGGGAAGGGTTGGTAATGGGACTGGTGGATAGGGGGAAGGATTGGTAATGGGACTGGTGGATAGGGAAGGATTGGTAATGGGACTGGTGGATAGCGGAAGGATTGGTAATGGGACTGGTGGATGGGGAAGGGTTGGTAATGGGACTGGTGGATAGGGGAAGGAATGGTAATGGGACTGGTGGATGGGGAAGGGTTGGTAATGGGACTGGTGGATGGCGGAAGGATTGGTAATGGGACTGGTGGATAGGGGAAGGTTGGTAATGGGGTGGTGGATAGGGAAGGATTGGTAATGGGACTGGTGGATGGGGAAGGATTGGTAATGGGACTGGTGGATAGGGAAGGTTGGTAATGGGACAGGTGGATGGGGAAGGATTGGTAATGGGACTGGTGGATAGGGAAGGGTTGGTAATGGGACTGGTGGATGGAAGAAGGGTTGGTAATGGGACTGGTGGATAGGGGAAGGGTTGGTAATGGGACTGGTGGATAGGGGAAGGGTTGGTAATGGGACTGGTGGATAGGGGAAGGGTTGGTAATGGGACTGGTGGATAGTGGAAGGATTGGTAATGGGACTGGTGGATAGGTGAAGGGTTGGTAATGGGACTGGTGGATAGGGGAAGGGTTGGTAATGGGACTGGTGGATAGGGGAAGGATTGGAAATGGGACTGGTGGATAGGGGAAGGATTGGTAATGGGACTGGTAGATAGGGGAAGGGTTGGTAATGGGACTGGTGGATAGGGGAAGGGTTGGTAATGGGACTTGTGGATTGGGGAAGGGTTGGTAATGGGACTGGAGGATGGGGAAGGATTGGTAATGGGACAGGTGGATAGGGAAGGATTGGTAATGGGACTGGTGGATGGGGAAGGGTTGGTAATGGGACTGGTGGATAGGGAAGGGTTGGTAATGGGACTGGTGGATAGTGAAAGGATTGGTAATGGGACTGGTGGATAGGGGAAGGGTTGGTAATGGGACTGGTGGATAGGGGAAGGGTTGGTAATGGGACTGGTGGATAGTGGAAGGATTGGTAATGGGACTGGTGGATAGGGTAAGGGTTGGTAATGGGACTGGTGGATAGGGGAAGGATTGGTAATGGGACTGGTGGATAGCGGAAGGGTTGGTAATGGGACTGGTGGATAGGGGAAGGGTTGGTAATGGGACTGGTGGATAGGGGAAGGGTTTGTAATGGGACTGGTGGATAGGGGAAGGATTGGTAATGGGACTGGTGGATGGGGAAGGATTGGTAATGGGACAGGTGGATGGGGAAGGATTGGTAATGGGACTGGTGGATGGGGAAGGGTTGGTAATGGGACTGGTGGATAGGGGAAGGTTGGTAATGGGACTGGTGGATGGCGGAAGGATTGGTAATGGGACTGGTGGATGGGGAAGGGTTGGTAATGGGACTGGTGGACAGGGAAGGATTGGTAATGGGACTGGTGGATGGGGAAAGGTTGGTAATGGGACTGGTGGATAGGGGAAGGGTTGGTAATGGGACTGGTGGATTGGGGAAGGATTGGTAATGGGACTGGTGGATAGGGGAAGGATTGGTAATGGGACTGGTGGATGGGGAAGGGTTGGTAATGGGACTGGTGGATGGGGAAGGGTTGGTAATGGGACTGGTGGATGGGGAAGGGTTTATAATGGGACTGGTGGATGGGGAAGGATTGGTAACGAGACTGGTGGATGGGGAAGGGTTGGTAATGGGACTGGTGGATAGGGGAAGGGTTGGTAATGGGACTGGTGGATGGGGAAGGGTTGGTAATGGGACTGGTGGATAGGGAAGGATTGGTAATGGGACTGGTGGATAGGGGAAGGATTTGTAATGGGACTGGTGGATGGGGAAGTGTTGGTAATGGGACGGACTGGTGGATGGGGAAGGGTTGGTAATGGGACTGGTGGATAGGGAAGGATTTGTAATGGGACTGGTGGATAGGGAAGGGTTGGTAATGGGACTGGTGGATAGGGGAAGGGTTGGTAATGGGACTGGTGGATGGGGAAGGATTGGTAATGGGACTGGTGGATGGGGAAGGATTGGTAATGGGACTGGTGGATGGGGAAGGGTTGGTAATGGGACTGGTGGATAGGGGAAGGATTGGTAATGGGACTGGTGGATAGGGGAAGGGTTGGTAATGGGACTGGTGGATAGGGGAAGGGTTGGTAATGGGACTGGTGGATAGGGGAAGGGTTTATAATGGGACTGGTGGATAGGGGAAGGATTGGTAACGGGACTGGTGGATAGGGGAAGGGTTGGTAATGGGACTGGTGGATAGGGGAAGGGTTGGTAATGGGACTGGTGGATAGGGGAAGGGTTGGTAATGGGACTGGTGGATAGGGGAAGGATTGGTAATGGGACTGGTGTATAGGGGAAGGATTGGTAATGGGACTGGTGGATAGGGGAAGTGTTGGTAATGGGACTGGTGGATAGGGGAAGGGTTGGTAATGGGACTGGTGGATAGGGGAAGGATTTGTAATGGGACTGGTGGATAGGGGAAGGGTTGGTAATGTGACTGGTGGATAGGGGAAGGGTTGGTAATGGGACTGGTGGATAGGGGAAGGATTGGTAACGGGACTGGTGGATAGGGGAAGGATTGGTAATGGGACTGGTGGATAGCGGAAGGATTGGTAATGGGACTGGTGGATAGGGGAAGGGTTGGTAATGGGACTGGTGGATAGGGGAAGGATTGGTAATGGGACTGGTGGATAGGGGAAGGGTTGGTAATGGGACTGGTGGATAGCGGAAGGATTGGTAATGGGACTGGTGGATAGGGGAAAGGTTGGTAATGGGACTGGTGGATAGGGGAAGGGTTGGTAATGGGACTGGTGGATAGGGGAAGGATTGGTAATGGGACAGGTGAGTAGGGGAAGGATTGGCAATGGGACAGGTGGATAGGGGAAGGATTGGTAATGGGACTGGTGGATTGGGGAAGGATTGGTAATGGGACTGGTTGAAATGGAAGGGTTGGTAATGGGACTGGTGGATAAGGGAAGGGTTAGTAATGGGACTGGTGGATAGGGGAAGGGTTGGTAATGGGACTGGTGGATAGGGGAAGGGTTGGTAATGGGACTGGTGGATAGGGGAAGGATTGGTAATGGGACTGGTGGATAGGGAAAGGGTTGGTAATGGGACTGGTGGATAGGGGAAGGGTTGGTAATGGGACTGGTGGATAGGGAAAGGATTGGTAATGGGACTGGTGAATAAAGGAAGGGTTGATAATGGGACAGTTGGATAGGGGAAGGGTTGGTAATGGGACTGCTGGATAGGGGAAGGGTTGGTAATGGGACTGGTGGATAGGGGAAGGATTGGTAATGGGACTGGTGGATAGGGGAAGGATTGGTAATGGGACAGGTGGATAGGGGAAGGATTGGTAATGGGACTGGTGGATAAGGGAAGGGTTGGTAATGGGACTGGTGGATAGGGGAGGGTTGGTAATGGGACTGGTGGATAGGGAAAGGATTGGTAATGGGACTGGTGGATAGGGGAGGGTTGGTAATGGGACTGGTGGATTGGGGAAGGGTTGGTAATGGGACTGGTGGATAGCGGAAGGATTGGTAATGGGACTGGTGGATAGGGGAAGGGTTGGTAATGGGACTGGTGGATAGGGGAAGGGTTGGTAATGGGACTGGTGGATAGCGGAAGGATTGGTAATGGGACTGGTGGATAGGGGAAGGGTTGGTAATGGGACTGATGGATAGGGGAAGGATTGGTAATGGGACTGGTGGATAGGGGAAGGATTGGTAATGGGACTGGTGGATCGGGGAAGGATTGGTAATGGGACTGGTGGATAGAGGAAGGGTTGGTAATGGGACTGGTGGATAGGTTAAGGGTTGGTAATGGGACTGGTGGATAGCGGAAGGATTGGTAATGGGACTGGTGGATAGGGGAAGGGTTGGTAATGGGACTGGTGGATAGGGGAAGGATTGGTAATGGGACTGGTGGATAGGGGAAGGGTTGGTAATGTAAGTAAAGCCACAAATTTGGCCCATCGTGGCTACCGGGTTAAGGAATGGACCTAGAAATTCTACAAAAGAATGGTGCTTCAATAGACACTGATTAAACAGCCCAGGCATGAATGCGTCTTTTTGAAGAGAACATACGTGGCAAATATCATGCAGCACAAACATGTATGTAATTTCTTAAAAAAAAGGTTATCTGGATCGGTCCACCCACCAAAAATATTACCTATATATGTAGCAGACTCCTACTTTCACAATTGGTCTGGCAAGTAAATAACAGCAACAAACAAACCAATGCATGAACTCTCACTACACCACCATTCTTTAAACTCCATCCACTGTTTACGGATGCTCAGACCAGCCACTGACCACAATTGTTTCCTAATGAAACACTGTTACAAAAATGTTTCCTAACGAGGCACCCCTAAAGTTAAATCTTCAACTGGAACTTTTTTAAAAAATTCCACTTCTGATTATGCAATAGTTTTTGGGAAGAGCAGCAATGGACAAATTTTTTAAAACAATTCATTCTCCAAAAAACTATAAAAAAAAGTTTTAAATGACTCCAAAACTTTAACATTGCACATTGTCACACAGCTACACCTTTTACCCCTCTTGCCTCCAAGGTCTCACTTACCAGATGTTTCAAGAAGGAAGTGAGCACATTGCCAGGGCACACAGTGCTTATCTTACAGGGCAACACTGCATGTCAAAACATACTTCCTTGGAAAGTCCAGTTTCTTACAAGGAACAGAGAAGGCAATGTCCGATTTCAGCTTTTTTTATTCCTTTATATGCTTCATCGACAAGGAATACAAATAAGCATCTAAAAGAGGAATCCATTAATGCAACTGATGAATGTACCATTATGTGAATTGATTGTGTCCTCAGTAGCACTACCAAGCCTTATTATTTAGTTTGAAGGTCACTCCTGAAACGCTGGAGGTCACAAACGCATACACACACACACACTACCTTGCAGGCTACTCTTCGCTAATGAACTGAACCTCGGCGCTGGAGCAAACTAACGAATGTGCAAACTACAATTTTTCACTTAATCTCTTAATTTAACCTTTCAACAACATATCTACTCCATTCCAGAAACTTAAGGTGATAGGAACTCTAGTCTATGCAATGTACTATAAACCTCATGTTCAGAAGCTTGAAATTAAGTAAAGGAGTGTCAAGTTGAAGAAAAGGATGACAACCTGATGAAAAACTTGTGCAAAGTGAAATCAAAGGTCAGAACAAGAATATGAAAGAAAAACATGGAAAATAGCAGAGTGAAGAAGAGGGAATGTGTTCACAAGTCAGAGTATGTAATAGCGAGATGAATCATATGCAGGGTACAATGACTGTGCCTAGACAGAGTTTTTGTTGTCAATGCAATTACTTTGAAAGAGGATCACCCTAAGGAGTGGGTATCTGAGATCGATTCATTGACTGATTGGGGTGTGTCTTCATGACGCCACAACTTCAGCGGTCATGTGGCGCCGGGTATTTGAGAAATGGATAGAAAAGCATAAAGGTATACCATGAGGAACCTGCTATCAACCAGAATGCAAATAAAGGACTTGTTAGCTCCATCAAGGTGAGCTGTTTCTTTGCATTATCAAACAAGCAGTCAAAAGCCAATTCATAGCAATATTAACTAATGACTGAACTAATATAATTGTGATACTATTCATGTTGCCTTCAATACAAACAATCTATCACTCCCTCATTGGAAAGACATTTAGCATGAATCAGTACAATCTAAAATAAAATATCAGCAATACATATCTCATCCGTATAAATAAGAATCAAACTGATAAAATGAGTTTTCCTACGGTGAATGCTACAAATATTCATAGGATTCCTACCATGAGTGCTACAAATATTCATAGGATTCCTATCATGAGTGCTACAAATATTCATAGGATTCCTACCATGAGTGCTACAAATATTCATAGGATTCCTATCATGAGTGCTACAAATATTCATAGCAGAGCAAAGCATCTATGAGTTTCATAAATAATGTATATCCTCATGCATCTGCAGCATCACCTTTACAAATAGTTTACAAAACAATCTTAGCAGTTAATGTCACCTTACCTATATTTCACGTACAAATAACCACCACAAGTGGATGGAAGAGATGGAGGAACATGGATATATACTTAGAACGAAATGTATAAAAAAATATAGTTACAGGCACACCTCCTTCAACTACCTTCTGGACCACAAACATCAAAGCACTTTGTGTCACGGTGAAGCAGCCCCGCTGAAGAGCGCCTCAAGGGAGGCCTCCGTGCAAGGTGTCACGCTCAAAAGATGTATGTGGTCTAATTATTGTCTTTAAAACAAGTACACAAGATACTCTCACTGCCACAAGTAGCTAAAGAATACAAAATCTAAACAAAAATGCACCACTTAAAACCAATAAAACTGCACACACACAATATTACTGCTTTAAAAATATTGGTCATATGAACATGAAAAATCAAGGCTTCCTTTAGAGTGTCTAAGGTGCACTTAGTTCCTCTCTGGCAGAGGTGTAGGCTACAGTGGGTAACCATCTCCTGTATGCAATGTGAGGGCTCCTATAAGGGTGGAAGCAGCTCGATAGGAGTGGAGAACTTGAAGTCCTCCGGGAACAGTTCTTTGGCATGAGGGTACATGAGCTTGTAGGACTGCCTGATGGTCACGTCGGCCACACCCGCTATGTCTCCAATGTCCTTCTGGGTCCTCTTGTCATCAGATGCCTGGCACAACACAATCATTAGTTACACCACAGGAATGCAGACAAATATGGATACTCCTGAATAGTTTACCTTCCTGTGTAAAATAACATTTGCTGTTTCATCAATTTCTCAATCCAAAAATAGGAAGCATCTGACAGCACAGCCTTAGGTTTTAAGTGTATGATTGTAGAAGTGCCTTTAGCATTAACCTTTCCATCCAGTAACACCAAAGTTACTATAAAAGCAAAGGTGAACAGATAAAATGTATATGAGAACTTCAAGGTAATATAAAGAAAAAGAATATGACAGGGCAAAATAGGGGGAGTAAGTATTTTGGCAACCTTTCTTGATAAATGTTACTAATTCATGGCCTGATGCTACTGCTAAGATAGTGTCTGAAATAACAGTGTAAAGATAAGAAAAGGAAATGAATATGGGAGAATACCTGATGCCAATATGAAATTAAATAATTTAACAGAAATCTCATTACTGATATTGATAAACATTCTTCCTACACCTGCACCAACCTAGTGACAACGTGACCCACCTGTGAAGCCATGTAGATAGCAGCAGCAGCCACAGAGATGGGCGACCTGCCCGGCACGATGTCCAGATCAACAGCCTTGCGTGCGATGTGGGTGGCAGCCTTCTGGGCAAAGGTGGGCAGGCCGAGGTTTGAGCAGAAGCGGGACATGAAGTCACCGGTGGTGATAAGGTCCACCTGCGTCTCCAGTGCCTTGAGGATTAGCTTGAAGCAGCGGCCAATCTCCTTCTTGCTGATCTTGCTCACAGCACAGATCTCCTGCAGCATTCAGAAGAGTGTCATGAGTGTATGAAAGTGACAAACAGAGAGCAGGGGAATGTGTCAGTTGAATGTACTACCAATTCACGATAATATTATTTGCTGGGGAATGGGTCTGAGAACTTGAAAAGAAAGTGTTTAATAGTGACCATACCAAGGAGTTGATCTGAGTTTGAATACTCATCACAGCAGTGTGCCATTCACCCCCTCTCATATCAGAGGAACCCAAGTATGCACAGAGAAGGGCACCACCAACCAGGCCTTAGTCTTACATCTCCCAGGTGCGTGCACAAGTACAAGCTGACTAAACACTTAAGTAACATGTCAGCACTATAACTATTACTAGCCAGAGAGTACCATGAGAACCAGTAAATGAAAAGAGTTTAACCCCTTCACTACGGCCGGGCCAAAACAGCGCCCCACGCCGTATCCGAGATCACCACGCGCGCCAAATTTCAAACGTCGCTACTGAATATAACAAGTTTTCAGCCATAAACTCAACATAATCATCATGTATTATATATGAAAACATGCAGAATTAAATGGTGCACATAAAGAAACTTAAATTAATTGATAATGTTGAGATGTAAGCATAAATATAGAGATAAAATAACTCATATATAGGCTAAAGCGAGCCAGGACGCAGTATGCACGTCCTCGGATATGGTACGGGGCACGCAAGGACGCAGTATACGCGTCCTCGTGTTGAAGGGGTTAACAGGCCATCTTGTCTACAAAAATGGTGTAACGATAATGACGATGATGATAAACTAGCACACACATGGGCATTGATGAAAAAGCTGTAGGAGACATAAAAGTGGGATGAGGGAACAGAAAACATGGATAAGAGTTGGGAGCTAAGAATGGAGAAGAATTAATGCAATTTCTCCAAGGGTCAACACCAAAAGCTTGAGAATGCAGCCTAAATAACAATACACAGGTAAGGCACACTACTATATGACTAAGGTAGGAAGCCCCTTCAGACCACCACTGCAGATATCTGATGGCATTACCTTGAATGTTCTGGGGACACCCTCTTGTCGGCAGGCAATGTAGAGGGAGGCAGAGGCAATCGCGTCATTGCTGCGGCCCTTCAGGTTCTTACCATCATGAACCTGTGGGTAAAAATGTCATTGTAGGAAGTGCAAGTAATGGAAAGACAGTATGTAAACAGTTTGAGAAGAAAATATTCAGATGCCTCTCCTTTAATTTTTCATAGTCAAAATCATTGATTGACATTTTTTCTCATGGTCAGAATTATGGGTGGCAGCATGTGGAAGGTGTGAGATCCTACCCAAGCATTCCTTCTCCAGGGCTCCCCACACTCTTCCTTCCCTCACCTGTTTGAACAGCACGTTGGCACGGTCTATGATGGTCTTGGGAAGGTTGATCTTGTCGGCCATGTTGCTGATTTCCCGGAAGGCATTGATCAGGGCACGGTCTGAACTGCTCATCTATGAGAAATGGAAAGAGCAATGGAAAATCATGTACATATGTATTTTCCAGCAATACCTTTCTCTCTATATTCTATAAATATTTTCATACTGACTGCTCTTCTGAACTTGCTAACTGCATGCCTCCCCCCTCCCACCCACTGCACACGACTTTCTACTCGTGCTCATCCCTATAGCTACTGTCGAAACCCCTTATGCAAGAGTTAACCAGCATCTCCATTCTTTCATCCCTTACACTGATTAACTAGACCTCTTTCAAGAAGAGTGTATCAAGACACCTCTCCATCCAAAACTGACCTCTCTTTTGGCTATTCTTTACTGTTATCTATTATGGGAGCGGCGAGTAGCGGGCTTTTTTTCTTACTCTTTTTGTTGCCCTTGAGCAGTCTCTTTTGTTGTAAAAAGAAAAAAAAAAGGAAAAAGATGACCGAGAACATCTTTGGTCTAAAACTGCAAAAGGGAAAAAGATTTAAAGCAAACTTTTGGCATTTTGTAACTGGAGCAAAGGGTAGTAAAATGCTATCCAGAGCAAGAGTGACATCCTGGATACTAGTTTACCTTCACCAAGTTTTCCCTGGTACCCATATGTCAACCAGTCCGAAATGGAGGATTAACAACTGGGTGAGGTGCATGCCGACTGCCCAGCCAAGATTCAAACCCGGGCCCCTGATTCATAGCTAGGAACGCTAACCAGTGCACCTAGATAGGTAAGCTAACCAGTGCATCTGCATTAACTTGAGACCTATGCTCATGGTACAGCATTAAGAGATAAATTATGTAGCCTTTTCTTAACCTCTTCACTACGAGCTGTCAAATCGCGCGCCCTTCCCATATCCGAGTACTATACCCGAGAAGAAATAAAACACACACTGGCTGAAATGACCATGACGCAGTATACGCGTCACTCGGATATGCTACGAGAGACGAAATGACGCGTATACTGCGTCATCGGATGCAAGGGGTTAACACTGTAAAGTGGGAACTCACTGATCTACGATTTTGGTATTTGGAATTTCCAAAGCTGTCCCCGCCTGAGCCCGGCCCGATGATGGTGGAGAGGTCGGAGCCGTTGAGTAGTGGGTTCTCCGGCCCACCAACACGGGACGGGTCATTGTTCGCCTTCTCATTGCTGAAGGTCCTCCACTCGGACCCAACATCTATCACCCTGCAAAGAAACAAAAGCATTCCAGTTTTATTACTCTTTTCAAAAGGCTCCAAACATGCTTGTTGTGCAAGTCTTGTTCTATCAGTGGCTGCTCCATTCTGTTCAGGCTCAGGATTCATAAATCATTCAGAAATATTTAGTCATAAGTATTCATTGCTATACCTCTTCTAGTTCTAAACCTACCCCCAACATTTTTTTTCCTATCTTGAGGATGCTTAACCCCCACCACTTTTTTGTCCTTAACCTTGTTGCACTCCAAAATCTTTAACTAGCTTTTTCCAATACCTTGTCCACAGGGAAACATTTGGGGCCTCTGCACACCTTACAAAACCTTGCTTAGTAAGCAAATTTCTTTCCTTAGAAATTCATATGAAGGCACCTATTATATATCACTAGATTCACAAGGAATTTATCAATAAGGTGATTTTATAAAAACTCCATTATGAAAAAAATGTCGCGTATTTTTCACATTGGAAGAAATCCAATAGTAAAAAGAAAAAAGGTTCTCAATATTGTGGCTCAAATGAACATTTTACACGCCACACCAGCACAACACAGAAAGTGCACTTCCTTAACATGTGGCACATTTAATGGGTAAATTTATTAATCCTAAAGGGCCAGTGATGGATTTCTGCGGTCTGCCTTTTCCGCCATAATTTTGAAGTTTGCGTAGTCATTTTTATGTCGGTGTGACTCCTAGGCTGCCACACAACTCTTCCGTGCCATTCTCAGTGTTTCCATGGCCGTTACAATAGCAGGAGGAGAGTTTTTTGGATCTTCCTTGTCTGATTCTGCGCCCGAGTATCCACAGCCAGTGACCTTGACATATTAATCAATATCTAGAGTTTGGCAATATGGTAAATGAAAAAAGCTGTCAATGATATATTTTGTTACTCCTACAAATGCACCGTCTCTCGGTACATTCCCCATTGATTTAATTCCAACAGGGGGTATCACTGCGTCAGCATCAAAACTTCTCTCCCTTGCAATCCTTACTCTATAATTCTTGGTTATAACCTGAATCAGACACAAGAACCACAATTGCCCTTTTAGGAAATGTGGGCAATCAAACTGGAGGAGCAGGAGGAGGGGGATGAACAGTCTTACTTGTCTTCCATGACAAAAAGGTTTGCACAAAGTAATAACTGGTGGTGGTTTATAAAAAAAATTTTGCTGAAGGCTCAAGTTTACACAGAGATCACTCACACTTCCCCCCAAGAAGCAGGGGCAAAGAAAAGGAAGACGACCTGTACCCTCACCTGCTCCCCCCTGGCCCTCATTCACCTGTGCCCCCAGCAGCCCTCACTCACCTGTCTCCCACCACAAGGCCACACTCTGAGCAGATTTGGTCTCCAGCACGGTAGTCCTCGATGAGATGAGACTCAGGGTGCTGGGGACAGCAGACCTCTGCAAAACGGCTTCTGAAACACCACAGAGTATGAGCTCATTCCTGCAGGGGTGGTTTCTATAACACAAACTAAACCAGTCATGGGGTGAATGCAAAACATGTATTGATCTTCTAAACTGAATGAATATTTGATGACAATTAAATGACCTATTAATTTGTAACAATGCAATTTAGGAAACTAGCAATTTCGACAGGGAATAATTAGCAGATTAGTCAAAACCACATCAAAACTTACCAGAAATAGTTTCATATGTCATTCTGAGATGGGTGAAGTTATAGATATTTACTGGATAATGATGGGTTAAGCTTTGTTGTAGGTTCCTCTAAGCTTTCAATGGGAGATAATTTGCCCAAAAGTTTAAAAGTAGAAGTTTAATCAGTACACATTAGAACACTTTGAGTGAACTCATTCTGAAATAAATGTAGGAAATATACATCGGATAAACATCCTATTCTCTCCGGTCGCTTGCCACTCCCACTAATTTCCTGCCTGCAGCTGACATCTTCTTAGCCCCTTGCTTCAAGTCAGTAGATTACTCTTTATTTCAGCAGTGATAGGTTACTACTACTGATGGCAGTAATAGGTTACTATCCATTAGGTTTATGTGGGCTCCTGTTAGACATGGAAAGTCTAGTGGCTAGGTACGCTTTGGTGATGGCCTTGTTATGCGATCTTGAACCGCGTGTAGTGCTAGATACTTACCTTGAGTCCTCCCTTACTCTAAAAAATAAAAATAAAAACATGTTTAAGGAACTCTGGTATCATATAATTTCTTCTCGAAAAATTGTGGAAAATTACCTACTTTCAAAGACTTCAGGGGCTGTACTAAAAGGAAACTCAGATTTAAGTATATAAAAAAAGACACTGGAAAATATTAATATTATTATTGGAGGGTCACAGACTAGTCAGCCAATCTTAACCAAGCTGTATCTTGATTTTTATGAGTGGAGGAAATAATGGAAAATTATGGGAGGCACAGAATGGCAGCCACACACATCAACTCCTCCCTGTGTTCAGTTCTACTCATAAATTTAAGTATATTGTAGCCATAGGCAGTAAATGAGCTGGATGTAAGGTAGTAGAAATGTAGGGGATGTCAGGTACTCTATGGGGAATATGTAAATTAGTGTAGCGTTGACAGCACCAGTAATAATGGTGCAACGTGGAGCATGTCACACATATCTATTGTAAACTATTTATCTATTTATATCTCAGACGCCCTACTCCCTTGTGGGAGCTTCCCTCCAGGGGATGGCCGTGGCAGAAGTGTCTCCATCTCTCCCTGTTCTGGCACTTCCTCTTAGCACACTCAATCCTGTTACTTCCAACTCTCTCGCTCTAATACTCACAGGTGGTTTTCCCCTGACACCCCCTCCCTCAATCCTTCCTTCATACACCCTCTTCACGAATTCATTCTCCCCCATTCTCATCACGTGTCGAAACCATCTCGGCACACCATGCTTCACCTACTCCACCACTCCACAATCCACTCCTTTCACTGTCACATCCATACCAAACCTCTCATATTTTATTACTTTCTCCATCCCATCCTGGGACACACTTAACAAAACTAAAACTAACCTAACAATATTTAACCTAACCTGACCCTACTGCTACCAAACTACAGGTAACTCTCGATTTACCCGAGTTTGGTTTATGCGTTTTTTAAATAACACAGGGTCCAAAATCCAAATAAATGTTTAATTTACACGTTTTTTCACTTAGACGCGATATTTTATGGAGAGGCCACCAGATGTCTCAAGCAACTGGACTCGCATGGCTCTGCGGCCACACAGCTGAGCTCGGTTCTTCCCGCGCGCCACTTGAACAACAGTACAGTACCCACACTGCCACGCTACTCAACATTATAGGGGTGGGCAGGTACCGGTACCAGCTATACGGTACGGTACCAATACTAGCCAGTCGCTCATGGTGTCCCTGATTTCTTCCTCACACGAGTGAGGCTGAGACTGAGTGCCTGAGTGGATATCTCAGTGATATGGATATTCTCTCTCTCTCTCTCTCCACTGAATGAAGTGAATATTTATTTTTCAATAGAAATTTACCTCTTGTTTGATTTACATTGTTTTTGATTTATGCGACCTCTTCAAGGACACAATACTCGCGTAAATCGAGAGTTACCTGTACCATGTGCAAAGCTGCTCTAATGAAATTTTTCATCAATATATTGAAATTCTTCAATTTACACAAGTTAGTAGTTACAGTACTGCATTCCGAGAAATATAATGCAACACAACGTCAGTATCGACCTCGTGAGAAATGACAATCTTTATTTCCATATTAGCCTAAGTGAGTGGTGTAACATAGTAGAAGTGTAAGGAAAGTCAGGTATATTTCACTATTGAACTGAATCATAGTGAGGGTTGAATAGTGTGTGCATAAGTGACTCAGATGAAAGTAGTAAAGGTGTTGGGAAAGTCAGGAACATTTCTCTGTTGAGCTAGATCACAGTGAGCAGTTATTGTGCCAGATGTAAAGTAGTAGAAGTGTAAGGAGAATCAGGTCTACTTCTCTGTTGAACTGGATCAGTGTGCGGTAAGTGAATTGGATGTGAAGTACTAATGGGGTAGGGAAAGCCAGATCTATTCCTCAACTGAACTGATTCATAGTGAGAGGATATTATATAGAGCAGGATGTAGGAAATGTGTTTTCCACCCCAAGGTCGCTACTTGCTGGGGCCTCACAGCACCCAGGCCAGCTGCGGGGGCTTTGCTCTGAAGGGGTTGGCTGACCTGAGGCATATACTTTAGACACAGTATGGTAAAGAAAAGAATTATTATCGGTCAACTTTTGGTAAACACCATTTTACTTAAAAAAACTTAATCCACAATTTCTGGACAAAATATGATACCTTTAACTACTATGGAAATAAAAAAAAATTCTGGAAATCACTAAATGATTGACTTTTCAATGCCTGAGGTGCACACGCCGCCACCCTTCTCCCACTCGTTACCACCGGCCAGTGTAGTGGACCACCCCCGCCACAGCCCATCCCGTCCCACGCTACATGTTTCTGCCGGCCCACACCGCATGCCGAATAAATCTAAACTAACCTAACCTAACAACCTACTTAACGAGGGAACTTCACCCCCCTAGACCCCTTTACTAGGAGGGCTTCACCCCACAACCTGCCTAGCAGAAGGGGTTCGCCCCCCTAAACCCCTGCACTCTTGCATTCAGGGATCAAAAATGAATCCATATTGTATTAACGTTCCAAGAGGTGGCTACCCTCTTTTCAAAATTTATTACTGGAAACGAACACCAAACTTTCCCCGCACGGTCTTTAGCACAGCACCCAGGGCAGCCCCCCCCCACGGCGGGCCGCGGCCTTGGGAGGGAAAAACGTCCTCCTTCCATCCCTCTCCAGAACCGAACGATTAAGAGCCAGATCTGCCCCTCCTTGCATCTCCACTGCTCCACACCCGACGCACCTCACCCCGCCGCCCAGCACCCAGGCCCCGCCGTGCCCTGCCCGCCACACACACACATTTACGAGGAGAATAAAGGTGCACGCCGCTGGCCCTGAGACTCGTGTGTGTGGCTTCCCCGTCACTTCCTCAAGCAACACAGCCACGTCCCACCCTCACAAACACCAAGGAACCAAATAAAAAGTCAAAATGGTGCAAAATCTGCGACGATTCCCCAGAAAATGCCAAATTGAGGGCACACAGCCATCCCGACCAGGCGATCTGACGCTAATTACAGGTAAACCACGGCCCGGAGCAAGTATCTTTTGCACCTGGATAGGGGTACAGGTCCTTATGCTTCCTGCTGGTACCTTAATTAGCACCTGGGGGTCAAGGGACAGGTGTGAGGGACGTAAATAAGAGGAGAGGTAAGCCACCCACCTGCCGGCCATGTTTGTTTACGAGGTAACTGACTGTCTTTTGTTTCCTTCCTTTCGTTTTCTTTTTTTGTTTCTTTGTGTTGAGTGTTGCTTGTGGTTGGCTTACCTTTTCCGTTTGTTTTAGGGGGAAGAACATTTTACAATGACATAGATAGATGGATGGATAGATATATAATTATACCTATTGAGTGCGCCCGTGTGTGTGTGAGTTTAAGATGATGCAAAAAAAATATGAGTAAGCGGGAAACCACACGAACCACTACCTCAACATTTCCTATATAGTGTGCACATTTAATTAATGGTAATGTATGGTATAGGTAATGTATGTATTGGTAGTGTATGACGGAAAATCAGCTTGGCCCGTATGATCAGGCGCATTCGACATTCTCAACACCCTTCCAAAGGCCACAAAGATCTGTCGGGTTCTCATAAGTGTTTCCACATCCATGGTGCAGAGGCCTTGGCAAGCTATCACTAGGCTCATAAAACTACCCATGGAAATACTAACAACCTCTATGAAAGCTTACTAAATGAGTATTTCAACACCACCATGGCCTGATCACGCGTTGGACTTGCAATCGCCAGCAAGAACCCTTCCGATTAGAGCAAAGAACCTCACACACCACACCCCCCATCCCCCTTGCTCAAGAGGGGACCGTAAGCACTCCTACTCAGCGGAAAAACCCCGGCCTGAGATGAGCTCGAACCCGTCTGCCACATCGTAAAACTTGGCAGCGACTGGGCTATCGGAGTGTGTGTGAGTGTGTGTGTGTGTGTGTGTGTGTGTGTGTTTAAGCTCCAAAAGTGTTTGAAATGGGTCCAGGTCATCGACAGTACCCAGTGAAAGGCAAAGCATAATATCATATGGCATGGGCTACACACACACACACACACACACACACACACACACACACACGCTCTCCTAGACCTATTTCTCAACCAGTTTTATGCCTGCAACGGGATAAAAAAAAAAAACTGCTCTCACCTTTCCTTTGTGTTCTTCACACACACACACACACACACACACACACACACACACACACACACAGTAAAAAAAAAGTTACGAGCATACTGAAATCTGCAACATCATGGTCGGCCGCCGCTTTGAACAATACAACACACACAAAGAGAACGATAATATCTCTACTGGTTGCGTTGGCCTGGATCAAACCTGTCAGCACACACACACACACACACACACACACACACACACACACACACACAGAGCTCTATAAGTCGGCGCAATACAGCCGCGAGGAAAAGGGTAAAAAAGGTTGAGGAAAAAAAATATTGTGAAAAACTAATCCACAAAGAGAAAGTCGGAGAATGATACAAAAAAGGGGGTACTGGGTATTAAAAAAAAAAGTTCTATCCACAGTGTTAAAGAAAGGAACGAAAGAAGAGGAAACTGATTAACTGTGGCTGTGTTAGAGGTACGTGGGGAAAAAAAGTGAAAGGTCTGCTCAACTCTCACTAAAATGTTGGACAAATAAAAGGATGCGAGTAGAAAGTTTACCAGTGGCCATAAGAGGGAGACAGGTGTGGTGATGATTTTTTATGGTAATGTATCTCTGAAAACCTCGAAAATTGTAATATCACGCATCTGATAAGGTGATGAGCGACAAAATACATAGTTGGCAATTGTGGTCGGACAGGTATCTGATAAGGGAGATAACACTCAGGAAATTTGGGACTGAATAACAAATAAAGATAAGTAGAAAAAATAAAATAGATAACGAGTGAAAACGATAATATTTCAAAACACACAAGTTAAAATAAAACGGTATATTTTTTTTTTTTTACGTCTACGCCTATAGCGCCGGTAGGCTTGATTGAGGGGCCTAGATGGTGTTCGGCCCCAGCCCGTCATGGCGCAGGCAAGTGTTTATAGTGGCGCCATCTTTTCTTGGATTATACTATGTTCAAAACTTGGCATTATCAACATACAAAAATTGGCAATCACTGTGTACTGTGAACCTCTTAATGCACTTGGCAAGGCAAGAACTTATTGTACCAAAGTAACGGAGTGTACGTAACTATATATGTCGCGTAATATGACTGAATAAAAATACGAGTACATAGACGACGTTCAGATATCTTGACGTCTTTTGTATTGATGGCGGTGAGGGTCAAGTTTGTACCAAGATTGTTTTTTTTTATATAATGCAGAATGTTTAGAAGTATTATGTGGAAGAGGAGAGCAGACATATGACATTGCCTTTACGCATATATGTCTGTTTATATATCTATCTATCTATATCTATCTATCCATCCATCTCTCCATCTATCCATCCATCCGTCTATCTATCTATCTATCTATCTATCGAGAGAGAGAGAGAGAGAGAGAGAGAGAGAGAGAGAGATACTAGTCTCCAAAAAAGAAGAAAAAAAAGATCGAGCACCAATATGGGTCGATTACATAGAATTTAAGCAAAATCTTTAAACTTATTATTGTGTTGGTTAGGTGGGTAAAATGGGTAGACTATATATTTTTTTTTCTGGCCGTACAGAGTTTATCTAGCGATTCGTGTAGTGCGATACATGAAAAACGTTGAGGAGGAAAACAATGCGTGAATGTGACGTGACCGGTACGCGTTGGAATGGTGAACGGAAGCAGCGATTCCTGTAAGATCACCAAGACAACGTGAATGAGGAAATAACTGGTGCTCGCTGGAATGTCTTGGCTTCTCAATGAATGTTTAATTTCGTGTTATGACTTTGCACAACATGAAACAATCGAAGAAAGTGGGGTCTCGACACACACACACACGCACACACACACACACACACTTAACTGCTTAACAATACTCTCTTTTGAAGTGAACAATGAAAGATAATCAACAAAAAAAGTGTGAATTACTCTTTTCGAAGTCAAACATTTTATTTATCAAGTTATTAGATGTGTCAGTGAACTGGATAGTGAGTTCCATATGCACAGTTATTTGTATTCACAGTTAATTATACTTAGAGCGTAAGTTAACTAAAGTCAGAGAGAGAGAGAGAATTCTGTGGCACTAGTAGGCCCATTCCGGCACGGGCCTGTTGAAGAGGTGCAGGATGGGGCCGAATCCGATGTAGTTGCCGAGCAGGACGTAGGCGTAGTACACGTAACCTTCGTTGCCCACCACTAGTGCCATGTCCTCCTCGCCTGAAGCACATGAGCATTAGGATTACTATTACTACTACTACTACTACTATTACTACAACTACTACTACTACTATTATTATTATCGTTTGAAGTAGTAGTAGTAGTAGTAGTAGCGCCACAATATATTATACAAGGTTCTAAAAAATATACTATAATAAAGTTGTCCCCGCTTTAACTACTTTACCTATAATCTTTTCACACGATATTTTTAGTTGTCATAATCTAGAAAAAAATATTGAGCCTCATTTTTTTTTCAGTGAACCTGCAGTCATGTGATAGTGAAGTTGATAAAAAAGTGAAACATTTTTGAGCGTCTCTCTCTCTCTCTCTCTCTCTCTCTCTCTCTCTCTCTCTCTCTCTCTCTCTCTCTCTCTCTCTCTCTCTCTCTCTCTCTCTCTGTCTTTCTCTGTCTTTCTCCGTCCGTCTTTCTCTGTTTTTCTCTGTCTTTTCTCTCTCTCTCTCTCTCTCTCTCTCTCTCTCTCTCTCTCTCTCTCTCTCTCTCTCTCACCCACCGAAGAAGTAGACGGAGATGACCCTGAGCGTGGCCGCGATGAGGGTGAGGAGGACCATCTTGAGGGCGGGGGCGAAGAAGGTGATGAAGATGACGGACAGGAGCTGGTAGATGAGGCTGCCCCACGCGACCTCCTGGCCGCCCCACCACCTCCTGGAGAGAGAGAGAGAGAGAGAGAGAGAGAGATTCAATAATATAAAAGCAGTGGGTATATACGTTTCTATTATTGTCTTCCATATGACAATTGCAATCAATCCACATTCTGTATTATAATCGCGTGGAAACATAAATACGTATTAACGAAAAAAAAAAAAAATAGGCAGTGAGGATACGTGGCCAACGTTTTAGAGCGGATGCCGTTATGATAGACGCCATTTCGTATGCGCACAGAGTCAACTTGGGCAGCGTATGGCGGCGTAACGTGGGCAGCGAACACCAGTGAACACGTGCAGGCCTATAATATAGTACGTTCACGGGGAACTTGGCCGCGCGTTCCTGCACGTTATTGCCCATTTATTTACTATTCATTAGGATACAAAATTGTGATGCTTTCAAGATCAACAAAATGTATCTTATTTTCATCATATAAGAGACGAAACATAGGTTGGCATTGCAAGACGCTTCTGCCTCTCATGGCAAATATTTTCAAAGGCCAAAATGCAGAGCAGTCGGGTTCTGATCCGTATTTTCTTAGGTTCATGATACAGAAGGAGGGACTAACAACGTTTGGAGCGTGGGACAAGAGGCTGCCGTCTCCACCGTGAAAAAAAGCTAAACTATTTTGGTAACTCATCTTTATCTTTTGTCTTTTCATCTCTTAGACAGAATACTTTGAGATATTCCCTCGTGGCATTATCTCGATTTCACGCACATAGAGACGGTAATCATTCGCTTCTTTTCATTATACCTTTTCTTTGATTTCTCGGAACATCGTATACTTGTACTTCAACCGCGATTCGTTTTTCTTTTTCGCGTTATTATTTCACAGTCAGCCTCGTGCAGCGATGCTCAACATTCACCTTTCTTAATATGACTTTTTCTCCGACTTTTTACAGCTTGATGATCTTCCGCCGAGCGTCACCAGCATGGAGGCAGATGATTGGTCAGCCTTTGCTCTTTGTAGTTTTTCTTATAGCAGCCAATGGGCGACTACCGAATATTACGACAGATGTGGCTCTAGCAAATGTCGCTCTATGTGAATATTCACGAGGGAACTTTCTTTTAGGAGAAGGTGGAGACGATTTATATCGACGCATTTTAACTTTTTCTTCTGTGGTCACACGACAGCCGGCTAAATGATTATGTAAAGACTTGGTGAGGTAAAGCTGGCGGCACACTGAAAATCTTAAAGCTGTGTGGGACCTCCGTATTCGTCTCCGTCACATGGGCCCTTGAGCCTGTGTCTGGAAACAGCAGGGAGACCGGGACACAGGGCCAGCGTGACATCATCATTGGCACAGTTCACCTTCCCCAGGTTTCCCCAGCTACCCATTTATCGACCAGTCCGAAAGGTAGCATGAACCTGGCTGAGATTAATGAGGATAAAGAGCCTACACTGAAACTTTTAATTTCTCCTTTCTTTTACTCCACGTTCATTATGTATAACAAACACAATCGCTCTTGCACATTTATATTTTCACGACCCACACTCACTTTTTTTGTTTCACCTCCTTGTATATTTCTACTGAGTAATCATCCTTATATCTACCCACGATCCCCTGCAAAGACACGCTCACACCCAAGCCCACACCAATACAGCCACACACACACACACACACACACACACACACACACACACACACCAATGGACACATTCACACACTCGTGCCCACCCTCCAGCACGCTCCATGCACACTCAAGCACACAAAAAACTCGTGCACATACGCAGGAGGGGCTATGGAGGTAATAGGTCCCAATTTAAAATTACGAAGTAATCACCGACTTGACACAAAGTTATAGCAGCGATCCTCCATGATTTAGCGAAGATATTAGCTCTCCAAATTATTATTCAGTGTCGATGTGTTGCAGCTATAGGATAAGACAAGAGCTCAAGCAACTTGATTGCCTTAAAATCTGAATTTTTGTATTGCACAGGTATCGGCAACGCCAAATACTCACTTTGAGCGAGTCCATAACATCGTGGACCAATCCGATCCAATGCAAAACTTCTTGACGCGACCGCCGGTGTTCTGCATCAGGCTATCGAGGTATGTGAACTTTCCCAAGATCTCAATGTCCTCGACACACGCATGAACAGCCTTTACCTTTTCGTAAAGTAATCCTCCAGACACCCGTACCTTAGTCTTGGCCCAGGAGATCCAAGTTCTAATGACTCTGTCTTTTAGTGCAGTGACTCGAAACCATTAAAAAAAATCTCCTGCGACTAGGACACCAAAATCAAAGTCAGTGGGTCTTGATAATGCCAACAGATGCTCCACAGTCAGTTTGGCACACAGCGCTGCCTAATACTCAATCCACACAAATGTTAAAAGTGATAGGGCAAGGATCCAATCTTACCTCACACCCATCTGTTCCCACAGGGAAATCTAACGGCCATTCCGGAGAGAGCGGGTACATGGAGGCGAGGATCACGGTAATTTGAAGGACGTGGTAATTTTAAAGCAGTCAGTTGCTTGTTACTTGCTCTCGTGCCTACAACTTTGAGTCTTCAGAATTTTCCAGCAAGGCCCGATTCACACTAGGGTCACGCTCACGTAACATATTATTACATGTATTTCAATAGGAACATCCACACTGGCAGGAACTGACAAGTCACGGTCCGGTCACTGTCCAGTCGCTTTCCATTGAAAAGATATCTTGACCGGACCGGGAGCGGAGCGTGACCGGAGCAAACCTGCCAGTGTGGACGCCACCAATTAACGGTCTCACTCCGGTCTTGTTTCGGTCCTCACAGCAAAGTGCTGCATCTTTCAGCGTTGGATAGTATTTTTTTTCAAAAGTACCTGTGTTCATTCTAGTGTAACTAACATATACTTTCATAATCAATCAAATGAGAAAACAGCTAGTATATGGAATTCCCCTTCATTCTCCCTATCTTACAAGCTCGAATGAAGCCACACTCTCTTACTTTTTCGAGTTCATAATTTTCCTTTTCTTCCTCATTGAATGCATTAGTGATCATCGCCTACTCTGTGAAAACTCTCACATCCTCCATCAACGATGACTCATCCTGCTGAGGGAGTGGGGGTGACATGGGCCACCGACCGGAGCGAGCGCGTCCCTCGACCGGGTGTGTGTGTGTGTTTGTGTGTGTGTGTGTGTGTGTGTGTGTGTGAGAAAAGACCGGACCGTGACCGGAGCGAGAGCGTCCCTTGACTCGGGCGTGACCTGCCCCGTAGTGTGAATTGGGTGGGAGACCTGAGGATGTAGTTTTCCTATTTTCCGTGGAATAATTACTGCTTCCAGGACAGAGATCCTCTTGTGTGCACCCATCCCATTACGTAGGTCTTCGTAATGGAGGCACACATTCCACGTAGCTCCTCTGCTACTCATGCTGAAATACCTTGGTTCACTCACACCCGTTCTCTTGCTGCCAAAATTAGAGGCAGCCCTCTAAAGGTACCTGATCCTTCGAAATCCTGATAATCATGTTCCATACAATTCTGCCCGGAATTGCGCCGAATCTATTCTTCGATTCACACAAAAAAATATTTCATTAATAGGAACTACAGCCTTTATGCAAGAGTTAATCAACAACTTCATTCTTTTATCCCATCAGCTGGTAAACTCTGGAACAGCCTTCATTTGTCCGTATTTCCTCCTGTATACCTATAATTTGACCTCTTTCAAGAGAGGAGTGTCAAAACACCTTTTCTCCCGAAACTGACCTATCTTTTGGCCTTTTATTCTGTTTAATTTTTTTATTGTAGCAGCGCCTAGCGGACTTTTTTGTAGATTTTTTGTTTTATTGCCCTTGAACAGTCTCCCTTACTGTTAGAAAAAAAAGCCCACTCCTTGGCCCCCTCCCAGGAACACTCACCAGCAAGCGGGCCCACGTGGGGTCTTGGGAGAGGAAGGCGAGGCCCCTGCCGAGGAGGGAGGTCTGTGCCTCCGCCGCCACCTCACCTTCGTTCACTCACTCTGAAGGCGAAAGTGTTATCAAATTTAGTCAAATAGGACTAGTTTCGTAAAGTTAAGTATATGAAATAGTGAAAGCTTAACTTCTGAAATAAAATGTGAATGAATGAATGAATGAATGGTTGATTAGATGTAAGAATTAAGCCCTGGAATGGTAAATTAATAAATTGTAAAAAACAAGCCTATAACAAAAATATAGATTGAAGAGTTAAATGAAATAAAATTACAAACCATTGAAAACAAGACTAGACATGCAAGGTGTATTGTTAATAAATGGATGAATACGTAAACGAATTGTTGCGAATTAAAGTATATAGGGCTACGGTGTACCTGCGCTTAGAAAAGACAGGTTAATAAGGAAATATTTATCCTTAAGCAAGTAAGGAAAAACCTGAAAAAACTAAAAAAGTTGGGCTGTCCTCGCATACCGCTGAACCCGATTCGGCAAAGTAAAAATTAATATATGAATAACTATACGTACATTCGAAAGATATTGAGGTTCCACAGATTCATGAGCACATTCATCACACAGAAGTCCCAAAGTAAACCAAAATAAATAAAAGATTGTTCTCCTTACAAACATTTTCTTGCGATCTCTGTCTGACATGTGAACAAATCATAAAACATTGTATCTATTTCATAAAGACGTTCGACAGTTATTCATGAGCATTTAGGTAAAAATTGTGCATACCGAGTTGTAGGTTATGTGCGCACTTCGACGGGAATGTATTTAACAGAGAACAAACAAACGGTTTCTTCAGGACCTGCTTCAGAATGGCCTCTGGTGGTGTCCCGCAGGATTGTTCCCGAACCAGCTTTGTTCAGGATATATAGAAAATGATCAGGAGTTTGACTTAATAGAACAATTTAAAAGTTACAGACGGCACAAAAATTTACAGCCACACACGACTGGCATGCACGTGCGTAAGCCACGTCAGGCGTTGCGGCAGGAGGTAAGAGTATAAAGTGAGGTAACCTGCACTGCTTCTTACTTCATCCATTGGCCTGGTGATGCGGGCTAATGCTAAAAAAAAAAGATGGCTTGGAGATAAGAACCACAAAAGGAATTGGGGATAATATTTACGAAACCCTAGCCACCTCTGGCAAAGTTAATACTTACATCATGGATTTCTTTTTGGTCCCTGAATGCAGCGCAGTAACAAGTGACTTCCGGAAAGGAGAAAGAATCCAATTCAGTGTCAATTTATTGTTGAAAATAGGGAATAATAAAAATATTCTGATCTTACAGCCCTCAGCGGCTACATAAAGTCTCAAGACGTAGTTATTAGGCTGTTTTGCGATCACTTATCCTTAAAATTAAGCCTTCTCTCTCACCTCCGGCTCAAGGGCCAATGAGACGGAGATGCGCACCGAGGCCACGCGCAACTATGGCGTGTGCCCCTATATTCTTACCTTACCTCTCGCCTCCCTCCACAGACCGACCACTCTAAGCAAATGGTTCCACCTGTTTCATTGTTTTTCTCGACTGCACGAAGCTGCCTGCAACTCGCACATTTGATCGGTGCATAACTCACTAACCCGCGTGCGGGCAATTATTCAGCTGGGTTCTCGCATTATGTTCAAAATGTTCGTGATGATCTATAATGCATTTAAACTAGCAACTGGGCAAAGGCTATTTAGAAGTTACCTGTCTTTGTAGTTGGCAAATTTTTTTTTATATGCACTTTTAGCATATTGACATAGGCAGAAAATTTTCCTCCCACTAATGAGAATTTTGTGTTCCTTCTGCAGCTGCTCTTTTGGGCTAGTTTTACTTCATAACAATGTAAATTGACATTTCCTTACGTCTTCCCAACAAGATTTCGAAAGAGACCCTCCGTGTCGGATTCGAAGTTCGCAGGTCTCGAGCTGTTTGAATAAATCTCTCCTAGAACTGATCTTGTCGAGTCCCGTCACCGGCGACACACTCGTCGGCAACACACTGGAAAACAAGCTGCTGCTCCTCCCCCTCGTGGCGGACACTAAAACGACCATGACTTTAAAACCTAAATCACGCGGGAATATTTACATGAAATACACCGTGTCCACAATATACACAACACACGGCTCTTTATTCATGATTCAGACCCTTCGTTTTGAGAAGAAAAAAAGTGCCTTTAGGTATACTGTGTATGGAAAAAAAAGGAAACGTATATAATTGAAATTGATGAGTGATTAACGTCCCAATATATATTGCTTTCACTCGTGTACAGACGCTTAACTAAAAGATGAGGAAATGACGGCAACTTTTTACAACACAAACTCTGCACGCACACTTACTCTTTCAGGCTGGGAAGCACGGGCGCAACACTTCCTTATCAACGAGCACTGCGCGGCCGCGCCAGGCCAAGGCACATGACGGAGACGCGGGGCGCTCACACTCGAGGAACCATTATCAAGATTTTCAAAGATGGTCACGGCAGAGGGCGGTCACTCCTTACCATTTCCGAGCCTTCTCCTTCAGCCCGCCCCCGCAGGACTCCCTCCTCCCGCCGGCCTGCCTCTCGGGCTCCGGGGTCTGAGTGGCTTCACAAGCACGAGTGAAACAGACGAGCCCGCCTGCCGCTGCTTCGAAGATCGTTTTGCTTAACCGGCTGCCTAATAGTTTAGGGGCTGCAATTACACTCTTTTTCGAGCACCAAAAGCAGCTCAGGGTAAGGGATGCCTAAAAGGTGTGTGTGGTTGTTTCCTGACCGATGACAAACACAACGCAAGAACGTGAAGGATGAAGGACAGCAAAGAAAGGGTTCATGGCTTCAGACACCTCGAAACCCCTCACTCGAGACATTTAAGTAAAGAAGGTGAAAGGGAAACAAATTGGTAATACATTAATACAAAAAAAACCTTCATAAATATTATATGGTTTATTTGAAATATATATTAACACGAATTAGTCGTAGCCGCGGGACCGGCGCTCCTGCAGGCCACTCAACACTGCTCCGCCCCGCCGAGTGTTGGCCTCGCTCGGTGAAGTGACGAGACACCAGCGAGGCGGTTTAGAGAAAATAAAGAAAAAGAAGCACAAACCTGTTTCCAATACCTCATTAAGATGTATGTACCTTTTCCATTGAATAATAGTCAAACCACCGCTTTATTTGTCTACCGCTTGATATCATTGATCTAGAGAGGTAAGCATCAATCATTGAACATTTACAGTACAGGGCCCCCATGCTCGTTTTCTGTGGTGATGGAACGAGGAATAACTTACATAATCTTTTAATTCAGTTTTCCACGCCTTCTGGATCAGTGGCAGATAAATTTCAAAGTATAATCCCGAGGATGTAAGAAAGGAACCGAGGAGATTATTGTTCATAGTCACTGAGTGTATCGGCATGTAGGAAAACACTGAGTTCGGATTCTTTGGCCATGCTCGAAGCATCTATAGCTGTGTTAGATTTTATGTTGTTATATGTGACATCATAAAATTAAGTTGGGAGCATATACGGTAAGCTGCGCATGGCGTTATGTGCTCATTTCCATCCCATTGGCCTTGAGCCCGTGGTGGGAAGGAGCCCATGACCCCGGGACGCAGGTGTGGCACCATAACAAACATTCATAAGAATTTCAGTCATTAAACTAATTTTTTAATCATAAAATTGTTCTCGACTGTTTCCTAGTCATCATTAAGTTTATACATAGTAATCAGTTTGCAGCTGCTAGCTGGTGACCGCGGTGACTGTGTGTGTGTGTGTGTGTGTGTGTGTTATGAAGGTATCGACCTACCTGTTGCATAATAATAATAATAATGATAAATAGATAAAAAATAATGTCGGTTGTCCCTGCTTGGTGGGGTGTGTGCTGAGCAGTGATGAGTGGCCGCCGCCTTGGCAGTCCCCTGCCGCGCCACGGGCTAAGATTTGGCATGCAAGGAAAGGTTCAGCTGCCCAGTGCTTTTTTGTTGAGGGCGCCCGCTGCGCAGGGCAGATTCTCCCCTGATGTAATGGCCGGTGTCACACGCTGGGGTTGGGAGGAGGGTGGGGCAGAAATAGAGAAGTCAGGGGCTGTTCCCAGGCTGAGGAACAATGGGGCGCCATGACTGTCCTCTGTGAGTGGTGGAGGAGAGGAGGGATGTCTAGGGGGAGATTGGGGAGGCGGTGACGTTGTGGGGCAGCTGGGACGGGTGGAACTGGGGCCCCGTCTGGCCGGGGCGGGTCAGGCCGGGGGGAGACACCCCTTCCGAGCGGGCAGGGGGCGGCAGGTCGGAGGCAAGGCGGGGCTGGGGCGAGACTGCTGCCACGTCCCTGAGGAAGGCTGCCCCACCGGCGTCCCCAGGGGAAGACTCGAGCTCCTGAAGGCGGCGCGGCGTGAGCGGGAGGTCACCGAGTCCCTCCTCCAGGCCGGGCGTCTCGGGGGCGGGGCCAGGCAGGGGCGGGGGCGGAGCCTCACCCAGTGGGCGGGGCATGACGGGGGTGAAGGCGGAGACGGAGCCGGGGCCCAGAGCGGCAGTGAACTGGTAGAGTGCCAGGGCGGAAGGTGGCACTGGCCCCGCTGTGCACGTAGACGACGACGAAGACGAGGGTGAGGGCGAGGGGGAGTTAGAGGCGGACGACGAGGCGGGGGGCAGGAGGCCCTTGGCCCTGGCCTCACGGTCTCGTCTCTCTCGCGCCCGACGGTTCTGGAACCAAATCTTTACCTGCGGAAAGAAAGAATGATGATGTTAGCACACCTGAGCGTCCCTCCCTCACCTGAGTCTCTCTCTCTCTCTCTCTCTCTCTCTCTCTCTCTCTCTCTCTCTCTCTCTCTCTCTCTCTCTCTCTCTCTCTCTCTCTCTCTCTCTCTCTCTCTCTCTCTCTCTGAGTTTCCTCACTTTACGACATAACCGAATCACTGGACATTGTTTATCTGGATTTTCAAAACGAAATCGTTAATGTTCCACGCAATATATTATTTCACAGCATTAAATTACTAAATCCTAAGCGAAATGCACACTCAAAGTTGATCGCTAAGTGACTCAACAACAGACAGCAAAGAGTGGTCATGAACTGAACGGCCTCAGAGTGGACACCAGTCACTATTGTTAGTCCCTCAGGGCCCTGTGCTCGGACCTCTGCTATTCATAGTTTGCATCAATAACGTTGATGTTTGGAATTAACAACTTCATTCGTTAATTTTCAGGTAACACAAAGACTGACAACACTGTCCTCTCAGATCAAGACAAGCAAACCCTTCAAGACAATATGTATAAAATTTCAGCTTTGTCTGCTAAATGGGAGATGCCTTGTAACCTCAATAAATGCCAGACTACTCAAGTGGAAACAAAGTTCGATGTAGTTTGCAATGTAAAGCTTAAAATTATAGCATACAATGTATTCCTCACATCATCATTTCCCAAACATTACCCTTCCCTCTCCATAAACCTAACGACTCACCCTTTACATCTTTTTCAACCCTCCTCCTCCGCCTCCCCCTTCCACAAAACCACACCCGAGCCTCGCACAAAGGACCCACCGCCGGTACTTAGTTATCGATGTGCACACCCGCACGTCTCACCGGCCGGCGCGCCATGCAAGATCGAGGGGGAGTGTTGCATTATGGAGCCACTGAGAGACTCGCTTTTGTCGATCAGGAGTAACAAGCTTTGATTTGACGTTCATGTGAGTGACGAGGTTTAAAGGGACGGATGGTTTATTTTTATTTTTATTGCTTATTTGTCTTGTATTTAATTGTCTGACTGATAATTGGACGGTAGAATGATATGTGTGTGTGTGTGTGTGTGTGTGTGTGTGTGTGTGTGTGTGTGTGTATGCAAATATAAGAAAATCATTATGAGAATATGTAAATATAACAGATGTAATATGCGTGAATGTGAATGTTATAAATGTAATGTGTATATGTAAATAGAAAATAATAATGATTTTAATATGTGTGTATGTTAATATAATAAATGTAATATGTCTGTAGGTAAGTCTAATGAATGTAAAATGCGTGTATGTAAACGTAATAAATGTCTCGATCATCTTTTTTTTCATTTCATCAAGGAAAATGTCAACGTTGCATAATATTGTTTTGAAAAGTAAAGTGTTTCACCAATTTGTAGCTTCATTTTTCCTTACTTAATTTGCTACTGATAAAAAAAAAAAGTTCATGTAGCATATTACACTTGATTTCATGCTTGATAATTTATTGTATTTGATAGAAAAATAACAAACTTTTGGGGATATTGTTTATAATGAGAGAGAGAGAGAGAGAGAGAGAGAGATCATCGACATATATGTACTCATTTGCAATATGTAAGATGTAAAAATAAATAAAGAAACAAAAGGAGAGAGACTTTACATTCAATCTCTCTTCTACTCTCAATGTTCCTTCTGTCCACTATCTGTCCATTTTGTCTTCTGTGCACGTCGATCACACACTCCTTCGTTCCCCTCCATTTGTTATTTAGAGACGCCTTTCCCTCTCGCTCTTCTTCCCTTTCTTCTCTTATTCTTCTATTAAATGGTCACATATATATTAGACAACGGAAACAATAACAAGAACAACAACCAAACGAGTCTAGTATGTTAACCATGAAGCAGTTAACACACACACACACACACACACACACACACACACACACACATTCCTGCGCACAAAGCAAGATGGGACAACCTACTTAAGGAACCCCAGTCACACGTCCCATCCTCCTGCCACACGTCTCTCTCTCTCTCTCTCTCTCTCTCTCTCTCTCTCTCTCTCTCTCTCTCTCTCTCTCTCTCTCTCTCTCTCTCTCTCTCTCTCTCTCTCTCTCTCTCTCTCTCTCTCTCTCTCTCTCTCTCTCTCTCTCTCTCTCTCTCTCTCTCTCTCTCTCTCTCTCTCTCTCTCGTTCTATACTAAAGGATGGATCTTCTTATTCAGTTTCTTTTTTCTTTCTTTTCCATCACTCTCTCGCTCTCTCTCATGAAGAATAGGCGGAATGGGAAGGAGAAGAAAGAAAGAGGAGGAGGAGTAGGAGGAGGAGGAGGAGGAGGAGGAATGTTGAGAGGCTAGATAAAAGAGATGAGAGTGGGAGGGAGGCACGCACGCAAAAGGAGAGAGAGAGAGAGAGATAAGAGAGAGAGAGAGAGAGAAGAGAAGAGAGGGAGAGGGAGGATCGAGGGCTCACTTCACAAGATAAGAGATCCCATCGCACAAAGGAGCAACATTGGATCCTTTAATATAAACATTCAATTTGATTTTTATAATGGTGTTACAAACTTTTTTAGGGCCATTATGCGCTCTCTCTCTCTCTCTCTCTCTCTCTCTCTCTCTCTCTCTCTCTCTCTCTCTCTCTCTCTCTCTCTCTCTCTCTCTCTCTCTCTCTCTCTCTCTCTCTCTCTCTCTCTCTCTCTCTCTCTCTCTCTCTCTCTCTCTCTCTCTCTCTCATTATACTCTGAAAGCCTGCATTCTCAAGATACAAAGCCTAAATACCGCCTTAAATTTATTCCCTCTAAGAAAGAAAAAAAGAAAAGTAAAGAAAAAAAGTGAAGAATGAAAAAAAAGATGAAAAGAAAACACGTAGATTCTAGCCAACTCAAAACGTTAACAACAACAACAACAACAACAACAACAACAACAACAACAACAAGACAACAAAAAAGAAACATTACATTTACTCCATTTGCGAAATTCGTTAAAACCTGACCATAGATTGTATCAAGAAAACACGTTAAAAAAAACCCCACATAAGAAGAAAGAAAAAAAAAAACGAAAACAACTTATCTGTTATTGTCTTGAACGCGTCTAATACACAGAGAAACGAAGCAAGAGGGAATTCCTAATGCGTGTTCTGTATTTAAGGGATTTTCCAAGGTATTTTGAGTGTGTTTTTTGGCAGAAGTGGGTCACGTGAGTTGTTTTGGGATTAGCTGCGTGTGGGTACAATGGACGGCAGGGAAGTAGGTTAAGGAGAATGTAACTTTTTTTTGTCTTGATCCGCAGCTTCGTTTCTTTGGCATCTCTCCCTTCCTCCATACCCTCTCATTTCTTTCTCCCCTCTCCCTTCCTCCCTTCCTCCCACTCATTCCCTCCCTTCTTCCATTCCCTCTCATTTCTTTCTCCCCTCTCCCTTCCTCCCTTCCTCCATTCCCTCTCATTTCTTTCTCCCCTCTCCCTTCCTCCCTTCCTCCCACTCATTCCCTCCCTTCCTCCATACCCTGTCACCTCCTCCATTCTCTCTCATTTTCTTCTTCCCTCTCCCTTCCTTTCTCCCTCACAATCGTTCCCTCTCTTCATTCCCTCTTACTTCCTCCATTCCCTCTCACCTCCTCTATTCCCTCTCACTTCCTTCTTCCCTCTCACTTTCTCCATTCCCTCCCTTCCTCCATTCCCTCCCTTCCTCCAGTCCCTCTTACCCCCTCCATTCCCTCTCACTTTCTCCTTTCTCTCCCTTCCTCCTCCCTCCCTTTCATTCCCTCCCTTACTCCATTCCTTTTCACTTCCTTTCACCCACTCATTCCCTCTCTCTCTCTCTCTCTTTCCCTCAGTTCCGTCTCTTTGGCCTTTACTTACATATGAACATTAGAACTTAAAAACATAAAGTTGCTTGGAAGAAAATCGGTAAGCCTATATCGCAATTCTTGTAAACCTAACTCCACCAATCCTCATCATTGAAGTTACGTTACCTTTGATGTTGGCTAGTGTGATGACACTCGCTGCAAGTCTGTCAAGCCTTTCAATCACCTGTCACTGTGTATAAGCTTGTTCTTGCCTATGTCTTTATTAAGTCAGAATGTATCCAACGTCAACTCATTGATAAGAGTCCTACCTTGCTCTTGTACTAAAAATACCATACCTGTTAAGTCACTCTTCTTATAGGTCTTCGACCATATGTAAACCTTAATCAAGTCTCCTTCCCAGAGAATACAGATTTAGACGTTTTATTCTATATTTGTATTGTATTGAAAGGTTAGAATATCAAGTATCAAAGTAAGGGATGTATCGGTTGGGCGGAGACAATTTGACAGATCACAAACCTTATGCTAAGTTTATCGAAGGTTTAATCTGATAATTCAAGACCTGTGTGTCCGCAACGTTTTCTGGTCAGATCAATGTATTTCCGTTTCTATTTGAATATATTATACGTGTCGGCAAAGCACGTGATCGTGTTTTTAATTTTTTGGTGCCATTCGGATGTGAAAACGCCGACGCAACTTTTAGAGAGGTAAATATTGTTTTAGATTTCATGGTAGTACGGAAAGGAAATGTTAAGTTACAAAATATATGGAATGCATAAATATGAAGATTAGTTTTTGAAAATATAAGTCGATTCAGTTAAAGTTCGTTAATTGCAATTTAGTCTTTATTCAATAAGGTGAAAAAATATACTGTCGGACTCCATTTCAACAATAGGGGTAATTAAGGAGTGTGGCAAAGATAGATGAGATTATCGTTAATTGTTCAATATTAAAATGAGGAAGGAAATGACTCGGCTCAGTCCACTCACAAAATGGGGACAGTGAGGTTTTATGTTGACGATGTTAGGAAAGCTTGAAGTAGTTTGTTCCATATAAGACTGAGGAGGTTTAAAGTTTATATGATAAAAATGAGTGATGGGAACTATTTCCAGGAGCAGCGCCAGCAGACTTTTTTGTTCATTCTTTATTCCGCCTTTGAACAGCCTACATTACTAAAAATAAAATAATAACTCAGACACATAATGATACGCGGACGTTACTGGAATAGGGTGGGAGGGCATGACGAGGGCAGCACACAGATGGACAGCCTATTCCCGCGTGTCCTGCGAGCGAGGCGGAGGGAAGAATGGGGCGAGAGTGGCGGCGATGAGAGAGATAAGGCGGGGCAGGACTCTCGCAATGGAAAGTGGGACGGTTCACAGCGCGTCACCCCGAATACGAATCAATGACTTGGCTTTTAAACGTCGATCACTCTCAAGATAGACGACCCTGGTGGACAGATTACAGGGACGGTGACTCCCTACATGATGACTTGATGACTGGTATTGTAAGACATGCGCTTCTTACATCAGCTATTTCTAAAGGTCAAAGAGAGGGTCAGTCGGATTCTAATGAGTGTTTCTTCAGGTTCACGGTACAGAGGAAGAGTCACACTACCACCAGGGTCATAAAAGTACCCCTGGAAATGCTCACAACTCATATGAAAGCCTTGTCAGATGTGTGTTCTTGGGCGGCGAAATGTCTTACAAAACGACCCGATATGTCTTACTCCAATTCCTGTCGCTCCTCTTTCTCCTTCCTCTGCGTCTCTGTCTGTGTACAGTGTCACGTTCTCGGTATGATGACTAGATCAGTGTTTTGTTTACTCTTCTCTCGCTCTTTCTCTCAATCTCCCTTTTGTGTCTCATCCACCGTTTCCAGATTATCGTACTCGGAGGATCACATTAACCAGCTTCTCCCCCATAAATATCACCAGGAAACGGGAATAGTAAACCATTTCAACAATAACTATAAATAAATCTCGTTGTTGTGGCCCAGGAAAGAGTTTTGGTGATGGAAATCGGAAAATATGAGAAACTGAGTACGACAATCTGGTAACGTTGGTCTCATCCCTTCCTTCTTTTCTTTTTCTTTTTTTTTATATACATTCTGAATTTCTCTATATGATGATGCGTGTCTTTTCTTTTTCCTTTTTTATATACATTTTGAATTTCTCTATAATGATGATACGTGTCTTTTCTTTTTCCTTTTTTATATACACTCTGAATTTCTTTATATGATGATACGTGTCTTCTTTTTCCTTTTCTACATCCTGAATTTCTCTATATGATGATACGTGTCTTCTTTTTCCTTTCCCCCTCTTCTGCTTCCTCTTCGTTGATATATTGTTAGTACATTTCTTTTGTATGATCTGATGTGTGTGTCTTTCTCCCTCTTCTCTAATTCTACTGCATCTCCGTTAGTATCTCCTCACATTCCCAGTCCTTTTCTTCCTTTTCCGGCTTCTTGCAGACTCCTTACGTTCTTATGTTCTTATGTTGTACAGTTTTTTAGTATAAGTCTGCGGTAGAACTCGCCCATTGTCACTTATTCCTCCTCTTTTTTTTCTTTTTTTTTTTCTTTTAACTTCTTTTTCTTTTTTATGCGAGGTCTTTTTCTGTAAACTCTATATTGCTCCTTCCGCCTCTTTATTTTTTTCCATACTAAGCTTCCGCCGCTATATGAAACTTCACAGTCTCTCTTCCTCTCCTCTCCATCCGTTTCCTCTCCTCCATCATCTCCTTTTTTCTCTATTTTTCTTTCCTTCTGCATCTCTTCTTCTCCTTATTATAACCTACACCGCCACACCTATCCTTTCCTTTCTCTGTCTTTCTTATTAATCATTTTCATTCCTAGCTATGTTCACTTTCCTCTTCTCTTCCTTCCTTCTCTATCTCCTTACATTCTTAGCAATATCCAAAATCCATGTCTTCTCCATTTTCTCTTCTCTCTGTTCTTCCTTTCTTCCCCATATCCAAAAGTAAATTATAGAAACATCCATTTTCTTATTTCTGTTCGGTTTCCTTAATTTCCTTCATTTCCCCGTTGTTTTAATTTATATATATTCATCGTTTCCTTCATATCCATTTCCTATCCTCAATTTTCCTGTTAGTTTCAGTTAGGTCTATTTTTTTTCGTTTTATTTCTATCCAATTCCTTTTCTCTATTTCCTTCTCGTTTCCTTCATTATTATTTCTTTTTCGTTTTCTTTCTATCTATTTCCTATCCCCCATTTCCAATTAGTTCCCATCATATCTGCTTCCTGTTCATTTTCTTCCTATCCATTTCCTTCTTTTTTATTTATTTTTTCTATTTTCTCCTATTCTGCCGCACCTTCAGGGTCTTCTTAAATGTAATCTTACTGTGTCTTCTTTTCCTTCCCATTCTTTCCTCTTCCTATACTAAGACTCATTTAGCTCCCATCACTTCATCTTCCCTTCCTTCCCTCACCCGCTGCAGTGCCCATCAACACCCTATCACCTCCATCACCTCCATTCCTCCCATCTTCCTACCACCTCCTTCTTCCCTCCCCCCTCCTTCCCTCCCATCTGGCGTCGGGAGCATCACGTGAGCTGATCTTAATCCTATAAAAAGGCGATTCGAATCCCTGTAATGCCGCGTTGAGAAGGTTCCGATCCTCTTCACCGCGGCGGGAGTCAGGGCAGCAGCTGATTGGCCGGCTGTCCTGCCTTTGGATTGGCTGTTTGGGCGCGTTGTCCTCACCGGGAGATACATAAACTATTTACTCAATATGAGGGCTCGGGGAGGAGGAGGAGGAGGAGGAGGAGCCATGTGTTAGGGGATATAATGTAGTCTTTCTCTCCTCGTGTCCTAAGGCTGGTTTTCCCCTTCCTGTATCATGGATGGGATGGGAAAATGATGTGAAGGTTCTTATAATGGACGTTATTGTTACGTATAATAGAGAAGTTTTTACAAGTTTCGAGGGTTCGCGGGACAGAGGGATGACCAATAGCCTGCATGGGATAAATGACCTTAGGATATTGTGTCTGACGGGCGAGTATTTCAAGTAACGTCCATTGTCGGGCTAATAAACTTGTGTAATGCTGAATTTTGAGTCTTAGGGGCTGGTAGTTTAAGGGTGAGGTTGGCGTGTGGTGAGGACAGGTGGTGTTGGTTAAGGGGGTGGAGGGGGGAGGTTAAGGGGGGTAGGGGTGGCGTGGATGTGATGGGGTGATGTGATGAGGGAAAGATGAGGTGGTGGGGTGAGTGGACGGCGTGAGATCGTGTGTATAGCGCCCTCTGCCCCCTGCCCCCATCTTCCATCCTTAAATGCCCCTCTGTATTCTCTCCCTCTCTTTCTCTATTGCCCCCTGTATTTTCAAGTTCCCCCCTGCCCCCCATCTTCCATCCCCTTAAATGCCCCCTCTGTATCCTCTCCCTCTCTTTCTCTATTGCTCCCTGTATTTTCAAGTTCCCCCTGCTGTCCTTTCTGTCTCACCCACCGTTGCCAGACTGTCGCATTCAGAACATAGCATTTGCCGGTTTCTGATCTCTAACTATTGCCAAGAAACATCAGGAATTAACTATTTCAATGATAACTATAAATGAATTTTGTTATTGAGGCCCAAAAGACAGTTTTTGGGCAGGAAGTCGGTAAATGTAAGAGACTAAGTACGACAATCTGGCAGCGTTGGTCTCGCCCCTTCTCTCTCTAACTTACCTTACTTTCTTCTTTTCCACAACTCCCTTCTTCCACCCTACCCCTTCCCAATCACTTCCTTCCTAGTCTATTCTTGTCAAACATTGCCTTTCCCTCCTTCCTTCACACTCTAACCCCTTTCAGTACTGGCAACGTTGGTCTCGCCCCTTCTCTCTCTAACTTACCTTACTTTCTTCTTTTCCACAACTCCCTTCTTCCACCCTGCTCCTCCCCAAACGCTTCCTTCCTATTCTATTCTTGTCAAACATTGCCTTTCCTTCTTTCCTTCTCACTCTAACCCCTTCCTCTTTTTCTCTTCCAAGCCCTGTCCACGCTATCTTTGTTTTCTTTTTAACTGTTTTGTTTTTATTTCTTTTCTCTCCATTACTGTCGTCTATATAACTTCATCTTTTTTCCACTAGTTTACTCTCTCTTTCCCTCTTTATTTTCCTTCTAAGTCCCTTCTTTCTCTCACTTTTGCCTTGTCCCTTTAGTCTGTATATTCTCCTCCATTTCTCCCTTTCCACCATTCCCCTTCCATGGTCTCGTCTTTCTTTTTAATATCTTTCCTTACGCTTCCTTTCCTTCCTTACCGCCCTTGCTTCGTCCCTTCACACACAACCTTCCCTCCTGTAACCCACCTTCCTCTTGCTCCCTACCCTCCACTACCCTCTCTCTTCCTCTCTCCCCCTCTCTCTCCCTCCTTTTCCTCCCTATCAGTGGACAGCTTCAGGATGGACAATAGCTCGCCGTCATCAGTGGGTCAACATTGTCTGGCCCGCGGGAGAGGAATGCGCAGACTGAGGACCCAACCCCTGCGCGATCTTGGGAGTGGTCGCGATAGCCCTGGGACGAGTGGCCGGACTGTCTTTGTTGTGTTAGTTAGGTTAGTTGTTGGTTGTTGTTATTGTTGCTGTACAGGTTTTTAGTCTTTGGTATTTGTGGAGGTGTAGCATTTTTTTTTTTTTTTTGGGGGGGGGGAGTTGCGGATGAAGATGTATTGTAGTTGTAGGGATTTTTATAAGTGCCGTGAGATAATTGTTGTTACATGTTAATTAAAACCAAAATGGAAAGTAAAATGTGGAGCTGGAAAGGTATGAACTAAGTAAACGGAAGGTAATGTTTAAAGAGAAAAAAATATGTCAAATAGATAAAAAGCATGGGGGAAAGTGCAACAAAAGAATAAAAGGAGAAAAGAATAAAACGAAATAGTACAGAATATAAATAGACAGAACCATTAAACAATAAAATTTCAAAGAAGCCTAAAACGAATACGGTGTTAGAAAAGAAAACCGCTACAATAAATAAATAGAAAAGAACAAAACGAGAGGACACAAGTAAAAAAAAGAAGAAAAAGAAAACGAGAGCATACAACACTAATCAACACACAAACACTCCCGCCAACACACTCGTTCAGGAGGCGAAAGCAGAGGAATTCAAGCAGATCCACTTATCATTAGAAAGAGGAGGAGGAGGAAGAGGAGGACGGACGGATGGACGGAAAAGACAGTGAAATAGAGAGAGGAGGGGAGGAGGAGGACCAGGAGGAGGAGGGGAAAACACACAAGGGAGAGAGATACCCAAGGGCGTGCAGCTGGGCCCGTGATTCTTGCATCCGCCACCAGAGGGCTGTGTTATGATACGTAAACAAGAGGTATGTTACAAACTACTCCCCGTGAAGAGACTCAGAGCGCCGCAACCCTCAGCACGACCCGACAACGCAACAAAGCCCTTGGAAACAGCGGAAATAAGGGCTGGAAAGGCGCGGGTAGGGAGGGGAACGGTGGGTCGGTGTGGCGGCGAGGGGGCAGGAGAGCTCAATCGGCTAAATGTCGTATCTCGTCTCACGGCGGCCGCGTCACAAAGGGGGACGAGGAGCAGCCCGCCAACCGCCCAGTTAATCACCCGCGCCCTGCCTTCCATTCAGCTCGATTCTGTAGCGGCCGACGCGGAATGGAATCGAAGTAAAATGAGCATATGTTGGCCTGGGGTGAGGGAGGGTCAGGGAGGTGAGGGAGGGAGGGTGAGGGACCTGAGGGTAGAGGTGAGCGGATGAAGAAGATATTGAAGAGATAGACACATACGAAAGATTACAGGGCGAGGAAAATGAGGCAGATTGTTTAAAGGGAAAATAAATAGGCTAGGTAAAGGAAGGTTAAGGTAAGGATAAAAGGTCAGCGGATGGGTGCTAGGAGGAGGATATTGGAGAGTTAGACACATAGGAAAGATTACAGGGTGAGGAAAAGGAGGTTAGAGTATGTACAAGGGAAAAGATGTTGGTACGAGGGATCTTAAGGGAGGTTAAGGAAGGGTAAGGGAAAGACTAAGGGTGAGAATATCTGTGCAAGGAAGAACATTTTGAAGAGTTAAGGGGCTATTACACTGGCCAAATTTTCCGTGGATCTTCAGACAAACCACGATATCCGCTAGCGTGGTTCTCATTTGTTTCTTGTTATTGCTGCTGATGATGATGATGAGTAATACCATCGTCCTTTGGTGAAATCTACCGTAGCTTTGGAAGATCGTGAACACGTCAGAAAACCACGGAAATATGAGAACCACGCCAGCAGAAATCGTGGTTTGACTGAAGATCCACGGAAAATTTGCCCAGTGTAATAGCCCCTTAAGGAAGAAGAGATAAGAGTATGAACGAGGGAAGATACTGGTCTGGGTGGATGTGAGGATAAGGGAAAATAAAAAAATAAGGGTAAGAATATGATTGCTTAATACGGATGACGGCAAGATAGACATTCAAGAAGGTTTATAGGGCAAGGAATGAAGACGGGAGTGTGTTTGAGGGAAATAAAAGGAGATTTGAGAGACGGAGAAGTAAGGTAAGAGAAAACGGAAGGAAAACAATATGACGAGCCTTGATTTGTCTCTGATCCTGATTTTGCCTTACTGAGTGTGGATTCAGTTGTGTAAAAAATAGAAAACTGGGACTTTCACTACTACTACTACTACTACTACTACTACTACTGCTACTACTACTACTACTACTACTGCTACTACTACTACTACTTCCACCATCACCAAAACAAGGAATCGCCAACTCGGAAAAAAATCAAAACAAAAACAGAAAAAAAACAATCGATGCAAAGATCAATAAATATCGTCTCAAATTTCGCATCATCAACGACAACAAAAAAGAGGGAGGGAGAAAGAGAGAGAAGAAGAGGGCGGGAGGGAAAGAAGGGGGAGAGAAAAAAAAACTAAAAGAAAAAAACAGCTATTATACGCAACGGAAAAAAAACCCAGCTTCATTAAAAGTCACAAATTAGGTATTGTTTGGCGTCTACCTGTTGATACCTGAAGGGTCACTAACTGTCTATCTATCTATCTGTCTGTCTATCTATTCATTTATCTATCGTCTACTAGTCTATTTACCGCTCCGCCTGCCTGCCTTTCCTAACGTCTTCCTGCCTCCCTCATTCTCTCTGCTTGTCTGCCTGCTTGCCTGTCTGTCTGTCTATCTCCCTATCTGTCTGTGTCTAATTACATCAATGCCTATCTATCTATTTATCTATCTACTTGCCAGTTTGTTGGTAGCCCTACGTTTATTAAGCATGCATATCTGCCTTTATCTATCTATCTGTCTGTCTGTTTGTTTATTAATCTATCTGTTTTTCGCTCTACATTGCTATAGTTACAAGCCTTTCTCTCTTATTTTGTTTCTTCTATTTGTTTTCTTCTCTACCTTCCTCCGTGTTTATGTATTTTTTTTTATTTCTATCTTAGTTTCTCTCAATTTTCTCTCCTTCCTCCCTACCTACATGCAGTTCCTTAGCCCTCTCACCCGCCTAAAGGATAAACACACACACACACACACACACACACACACACACACACACACACACACTGATTATCTGCTTAAGCTTGTAATGAGATCTTCCAATGCCCTTCCTTCCCCCGTCTCTTCCATCCATTTCCCTCCCTCCCTCCCTCCCTCCTTTCCTTCCCCTTCCTCCCCTGGCCTATTTAAGAAGCAGATGGAGTGTAAGGATGAGAGAGAGAGAGAGAGAGAGAGAGAGAGAGAGAGAGAGAGAGAGAGAGAGAGAGTTTTTACTTATATACAGAAGAGAACAGAACAAACAGTGTTATATAAAAGTTAGAAAAGAAATAGAAATGTGTGTGTGTGTGTGTGTGTGTGTGTGTGTGTGTGTGTGTGTGTGTGTGTGTGTGTGTGTGTGTGTGCACGTGTCACACTAACAAGAGGGTGGAGGGTGTGGCCGGGACGAGTGTGGATGTCACCTTCTTGGAGTTATCTTACACCCTCCTCTCACCCTCCTCCCATCCCCTCACCCTTCTACTCCCCCACCACACACACACTCTTTTCTTGCTACTGTAACTGATGCTTCTACTACTACTACTACTACTACTACTACTACTAATAATAATAATAATAATAATAATAATAATAATAATAATAATAATAATGATATGTGTGCGAGCGGCAACTTGAGGTCTAATTACTGACAGGTGAGAAGGGAACTTGCAGGTGAAGGCGATCCTCACCTGCAGTGTGATTAAGGTGACCCGTGTGTGTGTGTGTGTGTATGTGTGTGTGTGTGTGTGTGTGTGTCCCATATTGTGTGTCCTCTATGCTACCCAATCTCTCTCTCTCTCTCTCTCTCTCTCTCTCTCTCTCTCTCTCTCTCTCTCTCTCTCTCTCTCTCTCTCTCTCTCTCTCTCTCTCTCACACTACCGAAAGAGAGAGAGAGAGAGAGAGAGAGAGAGAGCGCGCGGAGACATCTGCTAAATACACATCACAATCTAATCCTCTTATGATGACCACCATAGATCCTGATGACACACCATGCTACACCATACCCACCATATCCACCATACCCACCATGATCCACCCATGTCACCATACCCACCCATCACCTATAGTACCATACCCAGAAAAAAAAATAGTACCCCAAATTTCTTCGCATGCTTTTTTTTTTTTTTTTTATCAATGCGCATGTTCGGCCTTGTCATGTTCACTGTAAAGACGAGGGAGAAAGTGAACGGGTTGTTATAGCAGTTGTGCGGATAGTGAATATGATAATGATGAGTGAAAGTGATGAGCAAAAGAAAGTTGAGATGAATATAACGAATTTGAGATTGTATAAGAAAACTACGATGATAGGGATGAAGGGATGGTGATGAAGATGATGTAAGTATGATGATGATAATGAAGATGATGATGATGACGATGCTGGTGGTGATGGTGATAGCAGTAGCGATGAGACTGTCGGTGATGAGAATGGTGATAGGCGACAATGATGAGTGATGATGAGAATGAAGATGACGTATATCAATGAAAATGATGGAAATGATAATAGCGATGATGATGACGTTGACAAAGATGATGATGGGACACGAAATGAGGCAGTCAGAGGTTATGGTAGAGAATGGAAGTGGAGGTGATGAAAACGATGATGATGACAGTTATGATGATGGTGATGACGGTGAGTGGTGGTGATGGAGGTGACGTCACTCAGCGATGGACGAACCCCCGCGGCTCAGGTTGCCTCAGTGATGTCATTTTTGCACTTTTTTTATGGTGTTGGTCTCGCTATGATATCACCTGTCCCCTGCTGCCTCCTCCTCCTCCTCCTCCTCCTCCTCCTTCTAATCCTCCTTCTATTACTTTTATTATTTCATCTACTTTTCCTCCTCCTCCTCCTCCTCCTCCTCCTCCTTCCATTCCGTCTTCTCCTCCTCCTCCTGCTAATCCTCCTTCAATTCCTCTTATTATTTCATCTACTTTTCCTCCTCCTTCTCCTCCTCCTCCTCCTCCTTCACCTGTCCCCTGCTGCCTCCTCCTCCTTCTAATCCTCCTTCTCTTGATATTCCTTCTATTCCTCTTATTGCTTCATCTACTTTTCATCAACCTCCTTCTCCTCCTCCTCCTCCTCCTCCTACTTCCATTCCGTCTTCTCCTCCTCATTCTCCTCCTCCTTCTAATCCTCCTTCCCTTGATACTCCTTCTATTCCTCTTATTATTTCATCTACTTTTCCTCCTCCTCCTCCTCCTCCTCCTCCTCGCCCTCCTCCTCCTTCCTCCATTCTGTCTTTTCCTCCTCTTCTTCCTTTTCCTCTTGATACTGCTACTTCTATTCATTCTATTTCCTCACCTACTTTTCCTTCTTGTCCTCGTCCCCGTCCTCTCCCTCCTCCTCCTCCTACTTCTCAAATTCCTCCTATTTCTTCACCTATTTTTGCCTCCCCCTCCCCTTCTCCTTCTTCTCTTCCTCCTCCTCCTCCTCCTCCTCCTCCTCCTCCTTCTCCTCTTCGACATAACAATGAATAATCTAATTTAGAGAACAGTTGACCTTCCGAAGAAATGTGGTTTATTTTTAATCCCCGTCCTCGAGAGAGAGAGAGAGAGAGAGAGAGAGAGAGAGAGAGAGAGAGAGAGAGAGAGAGAGAGAGAGAGAGAGAGTAATCCGGATATCAACCAATCTCAGGTCTAGTTGTGACACATGTCCCATCGCTGTCTATCCGCTACGTACACACACACACACACACACACACACACACACACACGCAAAACAGACGATATGGAGGTGTGTGGTTAATTTCTTCATAAAAAAGCCGTGAGGAAAGGAAAAAAGTAACAAGAATAAGGAATAGGAGAAAAAAAATGGTGTGTGTGTGTGTGTGTGTGTGTGTGTGTGTGTGTGTGTGTGTGTGTGTTCTTGGTAGCTTCATGATAACAGGCGTAATAAGAAAGAATACAAGATAAATATAAGACGCCGTCACATGCAACACAAAGCTGAACATGTTTGGGGTTTGTAAGATGTTTATGGTCGCTAACATCAATCTTTAATTCCTTATCTATTTTTAATTTCCCCACAAAGCTGAAACACTTACTTGATACATATGTTACAGCACTTTCCTTTTTATAGTAACCCCGGAACCGTCTTTTTTTTCGTATGTGAATAAAGCACTAAAAAGTATCCCGCAAGATCAGCCACAATAATAGGCAAAAAAATCAAATTACACTCTCGGATAGACAGCAGCTTCAGCCAATTTACAGACACCTGAGTTGATAATATACAGCTTCTCAAATTTCTGAGGCGCCATTGTTAGTGTCCGCGGCCTTGTGAGTGGCGCCGAGGCTCCGTGAAGATGTTATTGAGCCCTGCCATTCTTTTTCACCTACTTGACGAGGCCGCCGAGGAGCGTACTAAAGGGTCGTATTTTAAGACATTTAGCCGCCCAAGAACACATATTTGATAAGGCTTTCGTAGGAGTTGTGGGCATTTCCAGTAGTAGTTTTATGACCCTGGTGGTAGTTTGACCTTTCTGCTGTACCATGAACCTAAAGAAACACTCATTAGAATCTGACTGACCCCCTCTTTGCCCTTTAATATAGCTCATGTGAGAAGCGAAAGGACTTATTATGCCGACCTAAGAGCCGTATCACTAAATATTACGTCCCCAAGTACACATATTTGACAAGGCTTTCGTAGGAGTTTTGGGCATTTCCAGGAGTAGTTTTATGATCCTGGTGGTAGTTTGGCCCGTCTTTTGTACCGAGAGCCTAAAGAAACACTCAGTAGAACCCAAATGATTCCCTCTTTGACCTTTAGAAATACTGATATGTGAGAGGCGAGAGTGCCTTAGAATACCGCCTTAAAGGTTTCCCCGCACTCCCACATTGTTACCACCACCACCACCGCCACCTCCTCCTCCATAGTACTTTCTCTTCCGCGCTTTCAAGATTGGATGAAATTTTAGCAGAGCACTTTTTTCATGTCTAGGATTAAGGCTTATTTCTTACTTTTGCTTTGTTTTGTTTTGTTTTGCGTTTGTTTTGGTAAGACATTTCATGAGCAAGATTCTATGGAGTCTCTTTTTTTCTACGTAAATTGAAAAACCTACAACAGGGCTCTTTTAAAAATATATTGTGTTATCAATTTTCGGGGAACTAGCGGCTACTATTTCTCCCCTCTCTCACTCTTCACTCCGCGGCACGCAGTACACGGCCACTGGACACCAGGATATAAAAGTGCGAACCGCCCCGGCCACAGCACGACCGACCCTCACACCTGCCACGCGACGCAGACACACACACACACACACACACACGTACACACACACACATACAGTGATACCTGGCACGTAACACACACACACACACACACACACACACACACACACACACACAGACACATAAATATCGGCCACTCAACACAGAGATATACAGACAGAAACACAGGTATACAGGCCGACAGACGCAGATCCAAACAGACATACACTTATGCATATACCCGGCAAAAGTTACACACACATATATGCACAAACACGTACCTACCTACCTACATACATACATACTTGACACTCGATGCAGACAGACAGAAAGACAGCCATTCACACAAACATGCATACATACCTCGCTTGCAACACAGACAGATAAACACAAAGACGCACTATAAATATATATACCCACACGTATTGCCACTCAACACAGGCACAGACAGACAGACAGACAGACAGACAGACAAGTGGGCAGGCAGAGTGATTGACGGACAAATCGATTAAGTGACAGAGACCGACAGACAGACATAAAAAGTTAAATGAATAAGATAAAAAGCGGAGACATAATTGATTAACTGACAAACCGATCGACCGACAGACCGACAAATAGACAGACATTAGTATGTAAATATATAAAGAAAACTAAATTAGTTCGAAATTATTAAAAAAAATATGCAAGTGTCGTTGAATGTAAATAAAGAAACAAGCTTTAAAGGCAGAACCATAAGAGGGGGAGAGAGAGAGAGAGAGAGAGAGAGAGAGGGAGACGAACAAGCAGACAACATTCTTATCCTCACTGCAACACTACGCCGCAATACAATAGAAAAGTATTCCTAATTGTCGATATATTCAGTTTAACACTCAAAGACATCCATCAACCTTTTATCTATTTTGTTTTCTGTGTGTTTTTGATAAGCTGTCGTGGTATGTTAAGGGTCGCCCCAATTCGTTGATGGCGCGGTCGGATGTCTTTATAATGACGCCGATGTTAGTTTGCTACATACAGGGTCAACGCCTACTATATGGAAGGTTGCCGGGAGCGTTATTCTTCTCTCACAGCATTTCCCCTTTCCCTCTAAGGCTATTTTTATATAAGACAACACTTCAAGGGCAAAAAAAGCACTGCTCCTGTTGAATTAAGAATCTGATAACGCCATTACTGCCATCTTTATTGGGATAGCGTTGTGTGTTCCTCGTTCTCTTTATTTTTTTTTCTCTGTGGATCTCTTTGGTTTTGACTGTCTCTTTTTCTTCTTTATATTCTGTACCACCGTGAGTTTCTTTTTCCTAGTAAGAAAAAGAGAAAATTGACTCCCATATCGAGGCCAGAACAGCACACCACAAGACCGCTGGATCCATAACCTCGCCAGTTTTCTCTTTTCCTTTCTACCTTGTAACGCCTTGAAACTTTTCGTATAATAAGAGTAAAAAGTTCACACACACACACACACACAAAAAAAAAAAAAGCGTAAGTAAGAAATAGTAGTAAAATACGTAAAACAAGAGTAAAAAGTGAACAAACAAACAAGAGAAGAAGAAAGAAGAAAAAAAAAAACGAAGAAGAACAAGAAGAAGCAAACAAGAAGAAGAAGCATAAAACGACGATGCAGGAACCAGTAACTTAATCTTTTCTTTTTCTTCTCTGTATTCTTATGTGGCACTTTGAGAATACTCGTCAAATAAGAGCCATAGATACACAGACACACATACGAAAAAACAGCAACAAAACAGCAAGAAGAAACAGAAAACAGGCCAAGCGACGAGGAAGCAGGAGCCGGGAGAAGCGTCAATACTCACCCGGGTCTCGGTAAGGTTGAGGAGGGCGGAGAGATCGGCCACGTCGCAGGAGGAGAGATATTGGGACTGCCTGAAGCGAGTCTCGAGGGCCGCCAGTTGGGTCGAGGAGAAGGGCACGCGAGGGTTCCTTCCAAGCTTCCTCTTCTGCCCTCCCTCCCGCCGCTTCACGCCTGCAGAAGGATACCAAAAGGATAGGATTGAAAAAAGGTCATGATAAAGTTTTCTAGATAATAACACAACAATAAAAGAAAAATGCCTGCAGAAGGGTAGCAAAAGGATAGTATTCAAGATAGGTTATGACGAACTTTTCCGTGTAATATAATAATCACTGGAATTTAAAGGTTAGTAAGGAAAACATCCATTCCAACTCATTCTGAATCACAGTTATGACAAGTAAAAAACATATCCTGAAGGTGGTGGTAGAATGTGCTGGTGTGTGGTGGTGGTGGTGGTGGTGTTGAAGGATGTGGTAGTGGTGATAAGGGATAGGGGTGGTGCTAATGGTTTGTGGTGATGTAAGGTAAAGGATGCGTATTGCAGTGGTGTTGATGGTATGTGGTAGTGGTGTGATGTGGTTGTGGGTTTAAAAGTGTGTTGTGGTTGTGTTGATGGTATGGGGTGGTGTAGGGAAGGTGTGATGGTGGTGATGGAGGTGTTAATGCTGTATGGTGGTGTGTGTGTGGTGTTGAAAGGATGTATAAGGTAGGAAAGTGTATTGTGGAGCGAGGTGATGGTGTGCGGTATAGTGCTGGGAAGGTGTAATGGTATAGGAATGGAGGCGTAATGAAACACACACACACACACACACACACACACACACACACACACACACACACAAGGCACAATGACGGACGCACACACAATACCACATACACACACGCACACAATGCATTCACACAAAGCCACACGCATACATAAAGCCATACACACGCACGCACACACAAAGTGACACGCACACACACACACACACACACACACACACACACACACACACACACACACACACATACACACACACTAAAAAATTCGCATATAACAGATACGACGAAAAAATAACAGGTAAAACAACACGACTTAGAAAAATCTGAAATAATAATACCACCACCACCACCATCACCACCACCACCACCACCACCCCCCTGTCATCACCATCACTGCTTCCTGTCATCACACGTCACCATCTTGATCATCGGTGTGTTGCCCACCACCACCATTATGACCACCCAGAGCCCTCGCGTGTGGCCTATGGGAGTCATGGCAGCGTGGGAACAAGCTGGTGGTGGTGGTGGTGGTGGTGGAGGTGGTAGTGGTGGTGGTGGTGGTGGTGGTTAAAAATGGCGGAAGTTGTTTGAGAGACGTGTGTATGTGTGTGTGTGTGTGAGAGAGAGAGAGAGAGAGAGAGAGAGAGAGATAATTTATAAATAGAGGTGGAGCAGGCAAGATGGGACAGCTGATAGTGGGAGGAAGGAGAGGAGGAGGGAGGAGGGAAGGTGAGCGGGAGGGAGAGGAGGGAGGGAGAGAATGGAGGAAAGAGGAATGAAGAGAAGGAGGAATGGAGGGAAGAAGATGTCAAACTAGAACACCTCCAGATAATGATGATGTTACTCTCTCTCTCTCTCTCTCTCTCTCTCTCTCTCTCTCTC